>NW_025209523.1:10306-16905 GCF_004010195.1 Chiloscyllium plagiosum
CTGATGTATGGTAGTGTGGCTAGTCCTTTGGGTTGCGGCATGTCCTCGAATCTTCCACCATGTGTCAGATACAGACCGCCAGTCAACAATCCACAAGCCAGAGACACAGCCAGACAAAACGGATTCAGGATGATCCAGGTAATGATTACAGACGCGCACAACAGACTTCACAAATACAGACAAGAAATTGTGCGCCAAAAGTCGTTAATTTGAAAAACCACGAATGAGGAATGGACCCAGACCATAGAACGGGCTGTCACCATAGGACAGAACAGGACCACACACCGCGAAAAATCGACACTAAAAGAAAAAATGGCCAAACTAACACACAACAAAGAGGACACCACAACACACAACACACACTACAACACATGCCGCAACCCAAAGGACTTTTCCTTGTTATCAGAGGTACGATATTTTGCCTCACTGTTTGTTGTGTCTCTTCTGTCAGTCAATTGTTCCTGAGTATGTATTCTAGTGCTGCTAGGAAGTCTGCTGTCTTGGCGTCCCTGTGGTTGTAGTTGAGTCCCTTGGCCAGTATTGTTCTTTCCGTGTCTGTGAGCTGTCTGTGGAAGAGGTTTTTTAACCCAGGTGTGTGTTGTGGTGTCCTCTTTGTTGTGTGTTAGTTTGGCCATTTTTTCTTTTAGTGCCGTTTTTTTGGGGTGTGTGATCCTGTTCTGTCCTATGGTGACAGCCCGTTCTATGGTCTGGGTCCATTCCTCATTAGTGGTTTTTGAAATTAACGACTTTTGGCGCACAATGTCTTGTCTGTACTTGTGAAGTCTGTTTTGCGCGTCTGTAATCATTACCTGGATCATCCTGAATCCGTTCTGCCTGGCTGTGTCTCTGGCTTGTGGATTGTTGACTGGTGGTCTGTATCTGACACATGGTGGAAGGATTCGAGGACATGCCGCAACCCAAAGGACTAGCCACACTACCATACATCAGAAGCATTTCAGAACTGACAGGCAGACTACTGCGACCACTAGGACTTATAACAGCACACAAACCAACAGCCACCCTCAGACAACAACTCACCAGAACGAAGGACCCGATACCCAGCATGAGAAAAACTAATGTATTGTACAAAATCCCATGCAAGGACTGCACAAAACACTATATAGGACAAACAGGAAGACAGCTAACGATCCGCATCCATGAACATCAACTATTTACGAAACGCCACGACCAGTTATCCTTAGTAGCCACACACACAGACGACAAGCAACATGAATTCGACTGGGACAACACTACCATTATCGGGCAAGCCAAACAAAGAACAGCCAGGGAATTCCTCGAAGCATGGCACTCATCCACAAACTCCATCAACAAACACATCGACCTGGACCCAATATACTGGCCACTACAGCGGACAGCTGAAAATGACAACCGGAAGCGGCAGGGACAGGCCACTACAAATGCCACAGAAGTGATTCACAGGAGGCTCCCAAGCACTGAGGATGTCACCTAGACAGGGGACGAAACGTTTGCAACAAAAATTTCCAGCTCGGCGAACAGAACCACAACAACGAGCACCCGAGCTACAAATCTTCACCCAAACTTTTTGAGTGTTGTTAGGGCTGCACTCATCCAGGCAAGTGGGGAGTATTCCATCGCACTCCTGACTCCTGGTAGCGTTTGGACAGGATTTTAGGAGCCAGGAGTTGAATTACTCTTGTAGCCACTGTGTTTATGTGGTGAGACCAATTCAGTTCCTGATCAATAATTATCCACTGGATAATGTTGATAACTGGTGTTCAGTCATGGTAACACCATTGAATGTCAAGGGATGGTGGTAAGGTTATTTCTTATATGTGATAGCCTGCATTTGTGTGGCATCTATGTTACTTGTCGCATTTCAGCCCAAGCCTGGATATTGTCCAGATCTTGTTGTACTTGGACTTGGACTGCTTTAGTACCTGAGGAGTTAATTATTTATTAATATCAAATAGTCATGAGATTATGTAAATTCCTTTTTCTATCAAATGTCATGGACCGTATCTTGTGGTCACTCTCATATTAATTTCCATTATCTTTTTATTTTCTTCCTAATTCAGACACAAATGTTTGTAAATCGATCAGAATAAAATTACAAAAATTAAAAACACATGTTTCTACAAGTAAACTAATTGAATGAAATACATTACTTCTGCATTGTCTGCATTTTGACAAAAAAATAAATTATTTTCAATAACGATTGATGGCTTATTCATTGTCCTCAATCCATCAATCTAGGTATTATATTTCTGTCTTCACTTTACCGATCTTAATGTACGTCTAATCAACACAGAGCAAAGTGCTTTTAAAATATTGAGTCAGTTTATTTGTTCAGAATACAACGTCTATTAGGAATTCATTATCCTTATAATAATTGCAGAATAATTTGTTTGTCTTTCTAACGTGTATTGTCAGATCCATATATTATTTTAATCCATATTTTAATTTAATCCATTGCAGAAATGTTATTGTTTTCAGGTCAACTATCCAACAATGGAATCAATCATTTTGCATCCAACACGCTTTGCAAACTGACTTTTGCTCATTTGAATAATCACAGTAATCTCAGCCTTATGAATTCAGAGAACTGTAATTACTTTTCACTGCAATAGTTGCTGTTCATTTCTGCACATTTCTCAGTCATGTAGCAAAATTAAATTTCTCCTTCTTCTAAGTGTACTGATGAATTTTCGAAAATCTAAGTGTTGCTAATATCTAATTATTGTTGAGCTCAGTAGGGGGTATAAATGTGTAATAATGGCTCAGTACATGAAGTAATGTGAAGATATTGCAATGTACAAACGCACAATGATTGTGAATATCAATTTTTATTTTAATCATGGAAACACAGTTGAATTGATTTAATTATATTTCACTTCAGTGCACACATTCATTGTATTTCTCATCACAATAACAGCGAACTCTTTCATGTGACAAAATTATTTAAAATTCATGTCACTTTTTTATGGACACAAAATAGAATTAACACCCGTTTGTTCTATGCTTTACCAATCACAGTGAAGTTTGAATTGTAGAATGCTAGACTGATACAGCATGGAAACAGGCCATTCAGCCTAACTTGGCATTCCGGCCAGGTTTCCAAACTAAACTAGTCCCATTTCCCTGTGTTTGTCCCATATCCCTTTGGACGTTTTCTATCCAATAAACTGTCCAAAACTCTTTTAGATATTGTAATTGTACCAGCCACTGCCCTTCCTCTCAAAGCGCATCCCAATATGTGAAACACACTGTGTGGAAAAGTTGCCCCTCAGACCCCTTTTAAATCTTTCCCTCTCACCTTAAATATTATTTACACCGCAGAATCTTTAAGACTGCAAAGGTGTTAAAAGTTGAGAGATATTTAGAAGCAGCGTAATAACGTTCATACTTTAATCAGTGATGTGAAGCAAATAAATTCAAGATGTTGTGATCATTATAATGGACAACAGTTACAAGTTGAGACAATGTTGGTTGAAAAGCAATTCAATCGATACTTAGATATTTTCTAATCAACTCTGAGGTGTTTTGACACATCTCTGTTGAAGGTGGGAATTGAACTCATGCCCCCTGGTCTACTAGTACAGACATTACCAGAGTCTTCCACAATATTCTCCTGCTGGAAGGGCAGGACTATAATCCCACACTTACTGTGTTTATTCACAGGGAAAACTGCTCAAATATTTAGTGTTAAAATTGGACTAGGATTGTATTAGACAGTTCCAGTGTGCAATGGACCGATAAAAAGAATTAGAAATTTCTAATAATGAAGGAACGAAGCAACAAAGATCTTAAATAAACATAGATCTCATGCTAATCAAGTAAGTCAATATGTTTGAAGCAGTTATTCATCTACATAAATAAAAATTAACCTGCTTTGTAATGCACATGAATTGGAAATAAAGCATTAGTTACTCAATGTGACTACTCAGCGAAAGACAACTTCCCTCATTTTCAAAAAATTGTGATTTCTAAGAATTCAAGATTTATCGTAAAAGCATAGAACAAACATTTGTTAATTCTGGTTTATTTACACAAGCAACTCGTAAAATTTAAATAATGTTTAACATGAAAAATACTTAGCTCTCATTGCAATCATCAGAAATATAGAAATGTTAGAATTGAAGTGAAATACAAATCAATACAAGAATATAAAAAAAACTGTGGATGCTGGAAATCACAAACAAAATCAGTAATTGCTGGACAATAACTCAGCAGTTCTGGCAGCATCTGTGGGGCTAAATCAGTGTAAATACTTTTGGGCCAGTGATCTTTCTTCAGACAGTGTTTTTGCTCACAATCAATTCAGTCCAGCTAAGATTCCACACTTAAAATGACTTTTGCTAATATTAAGAGATTGTAGAGTGAAATATTGTTTGCATCAGTTGATGTATTGAGCCATAGCTCCACATCGACAGCTGGAAATATTGGATTTCAACAATGATTACAGGTTAGATTTTGACAATAATTATTTTTAAATGGCTAATAACAAATTTAAGAATGATGAGAAAACCCTTATTGCAATGTAATTGTGCAATATATTGGGGAAAAATGAAATATTTATGTGAAAAATAGTTAGCTATCTCTTAATTGATAAGACTGATTAATGATCCTTCCATTAATATGAAAATTCAAATGAAAGAGAATGATATAATTAGAATGATTGTTGGATGAGAAAACTTTGGTTGATTGCAGGTGTGTTGTCCTGAAAAGAATGTTAATATTTCATTATGATACTGGCACTAAGAAATAATGGATTCAACTAAAATGTGAATCCCATGATGGTGTGTGAATTGAAATAACAATTAAACAATAATTAATGTTAGAACTCAACACTTAAAATGATTCAATATTTTCAACGATGTTTGTACTGGATATTCATTATGATCAGTAAACTGAGAATTAAAACATTGGGCTAATTTTAAAACAAAAATCACAGCTGAGAAGATTATTCATCAGAATTGTTCTGTCATTGAAAAAACCTCATTTCTTCAAGAATTCTGCATTTCCCTCATTTCCTGTCTTTTTTCCACAGGTATCTGTACTGGGACCCTTCTGTTTGCGATACAAATATATAGAAGTGAAATGGATTAAAATCTAATTGGGGGAGTTAATTAGTTTGCAGATGATATAGCGTTCAGTGCAATTGGGGACAATGTAGAGGGTTGTCAAATAATGCAGCAGGAAAAAGATAAATTGCAGATATGGGCAGATAAATTAAAGGTGACGTTTAATCCATACAAGTGTGAGGTGTTTAACTTTGGAAGCTCAAATGTTAAGGAAAAGTAGATAGTTAATGGCTGGACCCTAACAGCTTTATTATTCAAAGGGATCTTGACATTCAAGATCATGGCTCCCTGAAAGAGACCATGAAAGTAATTAGGTGGTTAGGAAGGCAAATGGCATGCTTGCCTTTATTGGTCAGGGAACTGGTTACAAGAGTCAGGAAGTCATGTTGTAACTTTATAAAACTTTGGTTAAGACATACTTGAAGTATTGTATTCACTTTTGTTCGCCACATTACAGGACGGGTATGGAAGCATTGGAGAGGGTACAGAGGGCGTTTACCAGGATGCTGCCTGGATTCGGAGAGGCGAGAAAAACTCAGTTTGCTTTTTCGTGGAGTGGCGGAGACTGGGGGAAGACTTGATGGATATCTGTACAATCATGAGATACATAGATAGGGTTGATGGATCAGAAAGTTTTTCCTAGAGTTGATGCGTCAAAAACTATGTGACAAGCGTTTAAGGTTAGGGGGAAAGTTCAAGGGGCATGTCAGGGGCAGTTTGTTTTTACACAGGGAGTGGTAGGTGTCTGGAATGAACTTCCAGGGTTGGTGGTCGAGGCAGATACATTAAGGATCTTTAATGTTCATTTCGATAATTTGGAAGGATATGGACCAAGAGTAGGCAGAAGGGATGAGATTTCTTTTTGCATTACGTTCAGCGCAACATTATGGGCCAATGACCAATTCCTGTGCTGCACAGATCTTTGAGAGAAAACTAATGTCTAACTCATATGACATTTAATCTAATTAATATTTAGCCACTGGTGTCAGAAATAGGAAGGAAGTAAGTAGAGAACGAACTTGACTACAATCTAAAAATATAGTCAGTTAAATTTACAGAGTTTTTTTGATATTTGTTCTGAATTATCAGATTAGTAACTTTCATGGAGATGTTTCGAAAGTGTTTGAAGTTACTGATGTGCTGACCCAAAATTATCCTTGTTAAATTGAAGATTGGACTAGAAACCTGTTAGAAAACTTGAAAATATTCAGTAAGGTGAGATGTACTTCATAATTTAATCCATTATTTCTTACTGCCAATACTACAATAACAAAATCTTTCAGGTCTACACCAAAAAGCATTGATTTCCATCCAATGCTCATTATAAATATTTGAATGCTACTCGTTTCAACAATCAAAGTAATCACAGCCTCGTTGATTAAGAGATATCTAAGACATTTCGACAAATTGCTCGTTCAAACAGCAATGTGAGATTTCTCATTAATATTCAGTTCACTGACAGTTTGTTAATAATTTAGTTATTGCTAATATCTAATAATTGATCATTCCAGTAAGGGGTATAACAATGGAATTATG
>NW_025209524.1:0-6264 GCF_004010195.1 Chiloscyllium plagiosum
TCCAATGGCAAGGAGACCAGAACTGGAAGCAGTTTGGGCATTCCAGAAGTGGCCGAGTCAATAAACTGTATAACCAAAATGTGACCTCCCAATTCCTATACTTAATGCACTGCCCAGTAACAGTTAGCATACTAAACCACACCTTCAATGACCTGTCTACCTTCAACCCCATTTTCAAGGTCCTATTAACCCTCACTGCTCGGTCTATGTGTTCGACAACACTTCCCAGGAACTTGTCATTAGGAGGTTGAGTCGTTTCCTGCTAACATTTTTCCGAAATCAGGGAGAATAGAATTGAGTGCAGTATTCTAAAACTGGCCTCACCAGTGCCCTAAACAGCCACAACGTGACCTCTTAACTCTTATGCTCAGTGACAGAATACCTACAGTATGGAAACAGCCCATTCGGCCCATGAGACCATACGAACCATTGGAACAGCATCTCACCTGAAGCATGTAACCAAGCATTTCCCACAGCTAACCCAACTAATCTGCACGTCTTTGGAATGTTTGAGGAAACCAGAGCATCTAGAGGAAGCCCACACTGACACATTGGGACAATGTGCAAACACCACACACAGTGCAATCAAACCCAGGTACCCTTATTGATAAGTGCACAGACCAATAAAGGTAAGCATTCAAATGTAGCCATCAGCACCTGATCCCCTTGAAGCTCTACTTTCCACGGGCTATGCAGTTGTTTTGAGCCCTTCAGAGGGCATGAAGGTGAGGAGGAGAAAACACAAACAGGGTTGAGTTGTAGATCAATAAAAATACTTTCCATCCCCTCTCAGTTTCCTCCTCTCTGTTCCCCCCACTCTGTTCCACCCTTTCTGTTTCCCTCTCTCTGTTTTCCCCCTCTCTGTTTTCCCCCTCTTCACCGCCAGTCCCCCCGCGCCTGTACCCCATCTGTTCCCCTCTTCTCGCTCCCCGTCTTTATCCCCACCCGTTTTTGTTCCACCCGTCTCTATCCCGACATTCTCTGTCCTCCCAGCCTCCCCTCCCTGTCCCCTAGTTGAATACTCCCCAAACACACGGAAAATACGTTGACTATTTACGCTACCCATGACCGGCCTGATTTTATAAATCACTATAAGGTCACCCCTCAGCCTCCGAAGCTGCAGGGAAAAAAACCTATCCAAACCTGGCAACATTCCTGTAATTCTTTTCTGTCCCCTTTCAAGTTTGAGAACATCATTCCGATAGGAAGGAGACCAGAATGGCATGGAATATTTCTAAAGTTGCCTATTCAATGTCCTGTATTACCACAATATGACCTCCCAACACCGATACTCAATTCACTGACCAATACAGGGAAGCAGACCAACTCCCTTCTATCCTATCTACCTGCGACTCTATTTTCGAGGAATTATGAACCTGCACTCCAAGTCTCTTTGTTTCGCAACACTTCCCAGCACCTTACTATTAACTGTATAAGTCCTGCTCAGGTTTGCTTTTCCAAAATGCAGCACCTCTCGTTTTTCTAAACTGAACTACTCAGCCCATTCACTCATCTGATCCAGATCCCCTTGTACTCGGAGGTAATCTTTATCACTGTCTACCATACCTCCAACTTTGGTGTCAACTGCAAACTTACTAAGAGTACCTCTTATGTTCACATCCAAATCTTTGATAAAAATGACGAAAAGTAATGGTTCCAGCACCGATCCTTGTGACATTCCATTGGTCACAGTCCTCCAGCCTGAAATGCATCCCTTTGGCACCACCCTCTGTCTTCTACCTTTGAGCTAGTTCCGTATCCAAATGGTTAGTTCTCCCTGTATTCCATGAGTTCGAACCTTGCTAACCAGTCTCCCAAGAGGAAAATTGTCGAACGCCTTATTGAAGTCTATGTAGATCATGTCCACTGCTCTGCCCTCATCAATCCTCTTGGTTACTTCTTCAGTAAATTCAGTCCAGTTCATGAGACATCATTTCCCACGTTCAAGGCTGCTATTAATCTCCAGGACTTAATTCTGTACATTGGGGTTTGCATAGGTGTTAATGGGTTATATAGGTGCTAATATTCTGGATGAAGTTCACGTACACCAGCTTTGTGTTAGTGACTGTGTATTGAGTGGTATTAATATCACCAACACAGTTGAGTTCCTTTTGAAGGGCGGTTCCTATATTCCTAACCCCCTCCCACCTGCACTGTCCCCTCCCTCCCCACCATAGACAGTAAGTGTGAAGAGCTCATGGAGTTTCCATGTGAGTGTGACTGAGCAAATCTTCCCTTCTTTCCACTAGCCCACCAGGAAATGGTGGTAGTGTCCTTACCTCCAAACCAGGAGGACCAGTTTCAGATTTGAGTAACAGCATCTTTGAAGAGGCTGATTAGAAAACATGCCCAAGCCACCAGGCCATACTACCTCCCAGCTGTCCTTGCCTGAGCCTCCAAACAGAACCTTAGTGAAGTTTCTCTCCTGTCAGACTGCCCCATTGCTCAGTTTGTCCAGAATCCCCTCGTGTTGCTGCACTGATCCTGTCCCTCGCTGACCTGTCCATCCCCCAGTTTCCTCCACATTCATTCATTGTTTACAATTCCATTCTCCCAGTCCTCCAGCTCCGCTCCCTCCACTCTATTGGACAGCAGCTGTTGTCAATCATCAAGGCTCCTGTGTGATCTGGAGTATGTGCTTTAGGAGGGGAGTCCAGTGAACGGGACACAGTGCCGGCCAATTGTTGGCGTATGTGCAGAGAGGTCAGTGCCAGGGAGGGAGACTCTGGGTCTGTGAGATTGATCTGTCATTGGAAGTTCCCTCCTTACCTCTGGGAACAAATTCCAGGGGAATAGCCCTTTTCCTGTTAACCTGACGAGTGGTTAAAGTATCAATGTTGGGGCATTTTACAGAAAGTTATCAGAACTCTTGTGAAGATTCAGGATTTTTATATAAAGGAACAAGGATGGGCCTGCAATTAGAGTTCTACTTTGGTTCATTTTAGTTCAACCAGATATGATTTGGCCAGAGTGTGCAGGATGGTTCGCATCAGAGGGTAGTGATGGGAAACATAAATAAGAGGTTCCAGATTGATTTTTCCCCAATGTGGTTCTGACCAGGAAGGAAACACTGGGAGGTGAGGAGAGGATTCACCAATACCCGGGAGGTTCCGAATCAAACTCATTTATTTGGTTCTTAGTCTGCAGACAGGAGTGAGGAAACTGAATTCAAAGAGAGGTAAGAGAGTGTGAAAACTGGGTGTGGAGGAAAGGAGTGAGGCGTTGGTTTGGATTTCAGTTCACAGAAGAGAGAAATTGACAGACAGATTTAAAGCTTTGGGGAAACAACGAAACTGCAATTTAATACAATAATTGTCTTATGAGTTTCCATCCTATATTAACAGATTTGCGGATGAGAAATCAATTTGAACTTCATGTTCATATCTGATAGTTACTTGATTCGTGCTGATTTAAATATCATTGGCCTTTTCATCTGGAAGGAAATCTGTGCAATCTATCCGTGGAAGAATATTTCAAACATCAGTGTGACTGGAAAAAATAATACCGAGACACAGCCAAACCCAAGTTAGTGTGGTTTGTGGCTTTGGATGGAGGCTGGTTATCAGGATTATCTCCATGGCAACGGCAGTTTAAAAAGTCTAGTTCAATTCAGCACGTTGTGTTTAAACAACACCCCCTCCCCCCACGCCCCGGTGGCTCACGTCAGTACCTGACAGGCACTTCAGTTTCAGTGGGATTGTCTGCCAGGATTCTGATGTGGAGTAGCTGGTGTTGGAGTGGGGTGGACAAAGTTATAAATCACACAATACAACTTTATAGTCCAACAGGTTTAGTTGGAAGCACTAGCTTTCTGAGCACGGTGTGATTTTTAACTTTATCAGGATTATCTCTGTGGTGACATATTCAGTTAAGTACTTCAACAATTACAGAGGCCACATGTTCCCCATGCAATGTTCACAGAATTGCTACTGTGCAAAAGGAGGCTGATTGTCTCATCAGCTCTCCAAAGGAGCACCTCACTGAATGCCATTCTTCTGCCTTTACCCCATAAACCTTCCCATTCATCCTCTTCCGATAACACCGTCGAGATCACAAGTAAACACAGCGATTGGTTTCATTTTGTTTGTTCCTGGGATCACTGTATCACTTGCTGGGGCAGCATTTGTCATCCATTCTAACTGGCTAGAAAATCGTTCAGAGTCAACCACATTATTCGTGGTCTGGATTCACATGTCGGCTGGACCAGGTCAGAATTAACACAGTTTCCCAGATCCAATGATGTGAAGAATTGATTTCTGGTCTGTTATTCTATTTCTGAAACGCTAATGAATTTTATTTGCATTTGATTTAAAAGTGAAAGACGAAAATGGGTTATATTCGGATGGAGCACGCTCTCTTGTTTTCTCAGTTGTTACTGACAATTATATTCCCATCGCACCAGAACGTGTTCCAGAGAGTGTTACAGAAAAGGCAGAATGGTCAGCTGCAGCTGGTCCCCTGATTGGTCACTGGACCCCAAAGGTTCACTCTCCACAAATGCTGCCAGACCTGCTGAAATTATCAAGCAATTTATGTTTTTTTTCTCTCATTTCCCAGCATTTGCAGATATTTAGGTTTACAATATTCATCTTGTCTGTTGCACAGGAGTTTATTAATGAGTTTGGAGGATTTTGAACGTTGCAAGTTAGGCCACAAATCAGCCATGATCTCGTTGAATGACAGAGCAGGGTTGAGCGGCTGAACGGCCACCTCCTGTTCGAATGAAAGTTGTCCATCTGCAGCTTGTGGCAACATTCCCCCTCACTGCTCATTCACCTCGATGTCTAACACACTGTTACTGACTGAACAAACCTCCTGTGTTTGAACTAAACCTGCTAATGTTAAGTGGCTCCCACTCCTGCCACCCGGGTTTAGCTCTCATCATGGAATGCTGTCTCGTATTACTGCGGGAATGTCTACAAAGGACTCAGCCTGGAATCTGTATCCCTTGGGTTCTACAAACCCGGTTTATTTCCTTCTTCCTCTTTAATTCTGGCTATTGAACTCTCGGTTTAATCCATTCTTCTGTCATGCTCTTCAACATGCCCATGTGGATGGACTAGAGGCAGCTGGGAGTTAATGAAAGGAAGTGGGGATTAAGCGGAAGCACGAGGAGAGGCGACAGCAAAGACAGTTCTCATTGTAACAGCAGAGTTTCTCCGTGGCCCAGTGAGTGGTGAGGCACCTGAGATTGTGGGGGTGGCAGATTCAAATAGAGATTTGGGAAAATACTCAGACACTGACCTGCCCATCTGATTGTTAGCTCAGACAGAAAGAAGATACACATTTAGATAGCACCTTTGATGACCTAGGACAATGTAACATGCTTCCAACCCTATAATTTTAACTTCAAATCTCTGAAAACACAAATACAAAACTTCCTAGTGTACCAGGTTGTATCTCAGCCTCCTCTTTTCTTGAGAAAAGCATTTTACGCTGTTCATCCTTTTCTGGTGATTTTAACCACTGTGCTCCTGTGAGATTTGGATTGAAACCTTTATTATTTTCCTTTCCCTTGTGAGTGATGGCAGCAGACGAAACAGGTCCTGACCTGTGAGGGGTTTCGGTTGGAGTATTTGCATTTACAAATTCATTCTCACCCTCACATGCAGTGTGAAAATGCAGTAAAACAGAAGGAAACGATTGAGTGGGAACCCACAGAAATACAAAGGCAACATGTGTGCCGGAGCTGAATGATCCCAGCATTAGGAAAACGTTACGACAATCACAACTAATTAGAATCAAAGAATCCTTGAGGTGCAGAAAGAGGCTATTCGGCCCATCGAGTCAGCAATTACTTGCTCTCCCACCCTTCACCCCCATAACCCCACATTAACCATGGCTGACCCAACCCACCTAACCTGCACACTACAGGCCATGTTAGCATAGCCAATAGAGCAAACCTGCACATCTGTGGATGGGTCACAGATTACATCCAAATGCTCGGAATTGTGAATGAATTCTCACAAGTACTTGACTGACGCAATTGCTCTGTTAATCAAAATAAAATCTGGGGCAAACTGCAGCCAGACAGATTTCCGATTATCTCATGAGGAAGAGAATTCAAAACTCGTTCCACTGACCCAAGGGGTGCAGTGAAGTCTGAGAAAGTGAGGACTGCAGATGCTAGAGATCAGAGCTAAAAAAATGTGTTGCTGGAAAAGCGCAGCAGGTCAGGCAGCATCAAAGGAACAGGAGAATCGACGTTTCGGGCATAAGCCCTTCTTCCTGAAGAAGGGCTCGTGCCCGAAACGTCGATTCTCT
>NW_025209524.1:7178-10772 GCF_004010195.1 Chiloscyllium plagiosum
ATGTGTTTATTTGTTAACTAATCCTAAATTAACTTCAGATTAAAACAAGATTATCAGCTACCCACGAATCAATTTATTCTATTATACTCAAGTTACCTTACTTTTTGAAATCTCTTTAAAGTTATTACTATCTAAACACAACGGGCTTTAGTTTGCTGACCAAGTATTCAGATGTCTTCACTGTACAATCACTTGAAGGTTATCTTTGCCTTTAGCGACATCTGGTGAATTTAACACTGATTGTACATATATGAATATCAAATGGACTTGAGTATTATGATAATGAATCTAGTCTGATGGTACTTGTTGATTAATATCTGGAAGAGAACTGTCCTCAGAATTCCAGCTGTGCTCTGACTTCATTCAGAATTGTATGTGGCTGGACTGCAGATTTTAGATCTGTTCCATTGTTCACCGGATTGCTTGCTCTGTCTATCACTTGCTGCTTATGCTCTTTGATAACTTCATCGGGTTAACACCTCATATTTAGGTATCCATGCTGCTGTTACTGGCATGCCCTCCTGAATTCTCCCAGTTGAACGAGGATTGATCCACTATCTTGATGGGAAGAGGTAAATTGGGGGACATGCTGGGTCGTGATTTTTGTTTGAGTACAGTTTTACTGCTGTTGTTGGAAGGAAAGAGCTAAACTCTTATACTGTAGGCCATATACAAGAAGTTACATGCAATATCATGAATACTGATAGGCCAAGGCATGAAATACGAGCAACACTGTACAATGATGCAGGATCGCATCTGCAGCACAGGGAGTTTAAGCGCCCACTTGACACAGGAGTAGGGAAAGAAGTAGCTGATCAGATTGTCTCATTCATAGTCATAAAGAAACTCTATGAGAGTATTGTACAGTTGGAGGTGAGGATGGAGTAGGTTGGGGAGATGGATAGCCCTTCAAAAGAAACTAATCTGCCTTAGAGTACTGAGATAGGCTTGATTGCCATGCATTAAACAGAAAGCTAATTGAGTCTGCTTTTATCGCCAAAAGATAACAAGACTGATGGTGTTTCCAATCATCATCAGAAACAAACCCCAGAATACATGTTTCGGAGACAGATGTCAATAACCCATCAACATCCAACTCCTGCGATTGCTCGGCAAACTTATGTGTAATTAACCAGAATGGATCAGAAAATACCTGTTCACTCTGTGCAGATGAGCCGCTATGTGGTTAAGTATTAGCCTAGCGGTACTGTCGCTAGACGGTTAAGCCTAAAGCCCCAAATAACTTTCTGAAGACCTGCGTTCAAGGCCTACTGCAGCAAATGGGGGAATTTGAATACGATTTTTTTAAAAAGTCTAATGATGACCATTAATCGATTGTCAGAAAAACCCACCTGATTCACTAATGCCCTTGCAGGAAGGAAACTGCCATACTTACCTGGTCTGTCCTACATTGTTACTTCAGCCCAACAGCCATGTGGTCGACTTTTATCTGCCCTCTGGGCAATTAGGGATGGCCAGTAAATGTTGCCGGGCCAGGACACCCTCATACTGTGAATGAATAAGGGAAAACAAAAGTCTCTACCCAATGTGAACCTGTACGTGTTCAAAGATGTTGTGAATATTTCCAAAACTAAGTTCTCTACATACAAAACTTTATTAACATTTTAACTCCAAAATCCATTGTTCATTCCTTGGTGAAAAGAAGAGAAAGAAATCCTTCAACTGTGGCTATTAGTAAATTCACTGATGTCTCAGCAGGACGGTTGCCTGAGTGAATCCCTTCCCCCACACACAGAGTAGGTGAACAGCTTCTCACCAGTCTGACTGGTTTGACCAGTTTCCAGCTGGGATAGGTAAAGAATTACCTTTTGGAATTCCCATATTTCCACAGTCTCTCCCTTGTGTGGCCGCACTGGTGTTTTGCCATTCCAGATAAATGCTGAAATACTGCTACACACACCGTGTAGATGTGTTACTGCACAATCTGAATGCTGCTGTTTCCTTTTGAAAATCGTTCCAATACACCTCGCAACACAATTATTTCTTAGCCACCTTGTGGGCCTCCTCCTGACATTCCTGATGAAGGGTTTATGTCTGAAACGTCGACTCTCCTGATCCTCGCATGCTGCCTGACTTGCTGTATTTTTTCCAACACTACATTTTTTTTCACTAATAAACAGTGCATGTCGGAGCTGGATGTGGTTTTTCCTGAATCCTTTGACCCAGCCCTTCCCAGGATTGGGACAGTCCAAGATATGTCCCAATGAAATAGAAAGATTTGCAAATTCCAAACAGACATTGTGCAGTCACTTCTTGCACTAGGATATGGACATCATCGCGCTGGAGACTGTGGAAGGAACATAGTTTATTTCCTCAGTCTGTCAGAAAGCATGTCATGTATTGTCATGGCTCTAGATGTTCTCAGATATTCACAATCCTTGTTAGACCACCCTGGAGCAGGTATTCAGTTCTGTGTACCCCAACTGGGACATCCTCCACTCACCCTCCCCCCCAACCCCAAGAACCCAGTGTAAACAGCCTGTATTGGTATCAGAAAGAACACTGAGCAGATTTACCGAAATGATAATTTAGTCCCTGAAGGCAAGTGACCAGAGCAAGTTAAGCAAGTTCAAATAGAATGCATTATAGCACAGAAAGACACCCATCAAATCCAAGCTAGCTCTCTGTAGCAGAATCCCATATTCTCATTCCACATATGTCCCCTAAACTTCGCAAGTTTATTTCCATCAGATCTGATATAATTGTTTTTATTAATCATTGCATCACCATAATAGGCAGCATATTCTGCATATTTCCAGCGAATATGGTCAGAAGCAACACTTGCTCATCTCCCACTCTCTCAAAACCTTACACGTGATCTTAATTATTATGCCATCTGAATATCATTGGCCTTTTCATGTGAAAGGAAAGGTGTGAACTCCGTCTGTGGGTGAATTATTCAACTGTCAGTGTGATTGGAAAAAGTACTCTGTGGTTTGTGGCTTTGAATGGAGGCTATCAGGATTATCTCCATGACAACAGCAAATAAGTCAGTTCAGCACATTATCGTTTATAGTTAAACCAACCCCACCCCTATAGCTCATTCAAGCTCCTGACAAGCTTCAATTAAAGGTAAAAATCACACAACACCAGGTTATAGTCCAACAGGTTAATTGGGAAGCAGTAGCTTTCGGTATTTACCTGACAAAGGAGCAGCACTCTGGAACTTTGTTCTTCCCAATAAACTTATTGGACTGTAACCTGTTGTTGTGTGATTTATCCACGCCCATCGCCATGACCTCCACATCATTTCCATGAATTAGGAATTCTAGCCACTGGGAGTCAATGGGTCTGAGGGGATGGGGCTCGATGACCAAATTGGTGGGATCTTGTCCTCCAGACAATGAGAGTGAATGAGGAGTGGGGCTGGAGGCCTGAGCTGGTGGGGCTTGATACTCCAGGCTTTGGGAGAGAGTGCCTGCTGCACTGGGAGAACTGAAAGTGCGTGGTAGGTCCACCATCCAATGGGCACGAATGTGGATGGAGCCCGTCCCCCATCCATTGGGAGTGCATGAGGTATGTGGTGGGTCCTCCAGCTAGTGGGTGGGAATGGGTGGGAGGGGTTTTAATGAC
>NW_025209524.1:11395-16911 GCF_004010195.1 Chiloscyllium plagiosum
CTTCTATACTCAATTCCTCTTGTTATGAAGGCCAGCATGCTATTAGCCTTCTTTCCCACCTGCTGTACCTGCATGCTTGCCTTCATTGAATGGTGTACAAGAACACCCAGATCTCTCTGTACTGCCCCTTTACCTAAAATAATTACATTGATGTAGTAATCTGACTTCCTGTTCTTGCCACCAACAGCATGGGATATTTGCAGGATTTTGTGGTGGCACAATGCCTCAGCGATTTGCAATGCTACCTCACACACCAAGAAGCCCGGTTCGATTCCACCCACCATTGTCTGCGTGGGGTTTGCACATTCTCCGTGTCTGTGTGGGTTTCCTCCCACAGTCCAAAGATGGGTGTGTTAGGTGAATTAGACAAGAGAAAATGCAGGGTTTTGGGAAGAGGGTAGGGCGCTGTGGATCTGTTTGGGATGTTGTCCAATGGGTTGGTGCAAACCTTAGGGCCGAGTGACCTCCTTCTGCACATACGGATTCTATGATTTAATTTGCAGTTCTGAAACACAAACCAAACAACAGATCGAATCTGACAGTCAGCCAGTTTATAGTAACCTGAAATTTGGACATGCAGGGAAAAATCATTGATCCCATTGGGCAGAGGCCCATGGGAAATGGTTCAGTATATCGGAACCTAAATACATTGTCAAAGCTGGGAAATCCTGGAAACGCGAGCATTAGGGGAAGAGGAGAAAGTGAGGTCTGCAGATGCTGGAGATAAGAGCTGGAAATGTGTTGCTGGAAAAGCGCAGCAGGTCAGGCAGCATCCAGGGAACAGGAGAATCGACGTTTCGGGCATAAGCCCTTCTTCAGGAATGGCTTCTGAAGAAGGGCTGATGCCCGAAACGTCGATTCCCCGTTATGGGAAGAGACTTGTCTTTTCATCTGAACTGGGTATTCACTGATTGTCACAGCCAAGAGAGACTTCACATTACTCTGACTGCAGGAAAGGATGCACATTGTTAATCAGAATATTGACACGGAGAATTGTCAGTCAGGTACTGTCATTGTGGGACTGCGTTTAAACTGATCTCAACTCACTGTACAGCAGTTTCGACACACTGGCAGAAAGCTGGGATGTAACTGCCTGTGAATCAAGGCAGCACTGGATGGAGTATTGCATCAACAGCAAATTTGGAATCAGTGTCAATAGTTGGAACCATCCTTAACACCTAGTATGATAATTGTGGTTACTGAAGTCCAATCACCGCAGCCTTGCAACATCACTGCAGGGATACCTCAGGATCGTTTCTTAGGCCCAAACAACTTCAGCTGCTTCATCAATGAACTTGGAACCATCAGAAGGTTTGGGATGGGGACATTTTCTGATCATTGTACAATGCCGAGAACAATTTACTACTTTTCAGTCACCAAAATGGTCTCTAGCCATGTGGAGCAAGAACTTGACAAGATTCAATCTTGGACTGATTGCACTGAATTACCAGGCAATATTCATCTACAACAGGAGAGAATCTAATCATCTCGCATTAACATTGCAGGGCATTTTCATCATTGAAACATACACTGTCAATATCTTGTTGTTTTCATCACCCAGACCCTGAACTAGATCAGCCATGTTAACTTTGACATTACAAGAGATCAGAGGCTCGGAAATCTGCAGTGACTCCACAAAGCCTGATGTGGAGATGCCAAGTGTTGGTCAGGGCTGGAAAATGTTAAAAGACACACGATAGCAGATTATAGTCCAACATGTTTATTTGAAATCACACGTTTTCATAGTGCGGCTCTTTCGTCACGTAAAGTGGATGGAAGCACACAGCCACAGGAATGTTATGATTTCAAATAAACATTTTCAATTACTACCTAATGGTTTTCCTCTGTGCCATTGCACTATTCACAAGGAATGAGTCAGGAATATGATGGAATATTTCCTAAATGAGTGCAGCTCTAAACCACTTAAGAAACTCAACTCCATCCAACACAAAGCAGACCCTGTAATCTGGGTATGTGAATCAAGATATTCACTCTGGGAATTAGACTGTTTCTTTAAGCGAAAAATGTATGGACGTAGAGAGAGGAGGTAGAAGATTGCACTGGGGGACAGTTTGTGAAGACACAATGGTCAAATGGCTTCCTTGTGAACTGCATGATCTGTGAATCTTCCTCCATCAGCCACCTTCAACATTCACTTCACTCATCATTGGTGGACAGTGGTAGTAGTTTGCATGAAAAACAAGATGCATCACAGCAACTTCTCCACACTCCTTCAAAAGCAATTCACGAAACCATAATCTCTACCATCTCGAAAGACAATGGCAGCTGGACCGTGAAGATATCATCCTCTGAGTTCCCTTCCAAGTTGCACAATATACTGACTTGTATATCACTGGGTGAAAATCCTGGAATTGCTTCACAGTAATATAGGTTTGTCTATACCCAAGGATGACAGTGGTTCAAGAAGGCATCTCACTGTCACCTTGTCCAGGCCATTAAGGATCGGCAATAAATGTTGGAATAGGCAACAAAGGATGTCAAGAATGAATAAAAGGAAACAAAGTTTGTGTTCATTCTAAGCTTAAAATCATTCCTGAATTGGGGCTATTTGTTTTAGAAACTCATCAAAACCTGAACACAAGTCAAAAGCACCACACCTTGAAACAAGAAATCAAAAATCCGGAAAAACCTAAGGAAATAAATAAGGGAAAGGTAGTCTAATCGAGACTGTAATTGGTGAAATTCACTGTTTATGGCCCATTCTTATTATGTTCTTTCTTTCTCTCTTTTCAGCATTGTCTGGGAAGTGGTGGTGCACTCAGGCTCCAGTATGTTTGAAAGAGTAGTTTGGAATTGCCCTGTTGTTAGTTGTGTGATTACTTTATGGCTCATGCCCCCGGACTGTCTCACATTTAGCATTCATGCTTCGCTGTGTCAGAAAATGCATTTGGTTTTCCAGTTTTGTTTGTGGTCCGTGTTAAGTGCTTTTTGTTTTGCGATTCGCTCGGTACATTACGAGTTAACAGGGTTTCTGAGGTAACTTCCAGCTGCAAAAATTCTCAACTGAGAATCTGGGAAAATTTCATGGAGTATGGTCAGTCGGAGCTAAAGTAATGAAGTCGTTCGTTTCTGCAATGTTTCACAATGCTTCCTTTCCCGTGAGCAGTCGAACAGGCTAAATGATTGTGCCACAGACTGCGACGACAAGCTCCGCTAAAAAATAATCCTTTAAAGCCGGTGTAAGCAACACAACGTTATTGGGGTACACCGCGTGGAAACAGATACTTCGGTGCATCTCGTCCATGCTCACCACATAGCCAAAATTAAACAAGTCCCATGAAACAACGAGCTATTGGAAACAGAAAGGTGAAATGTGGAATGGTTTCAACTTTCAGTGCTGGATTCCACTGAGCCACTGCAGGGCACTTTGCAGCTTGTTTCTGTAGTGTAGTGGTCATCATGTTCGCCTTACGCATGCAAGGTCCCCAGTTCGAAACTGTGCAGAAACTGCTTTGTTCTTCAACTGCAGCCTTTTTCATGGACAAGAACGAAGCTTTCTTGCTTGCTTTCCCATCTGCAAACCTGCCTTCGAATTTGCTTGAACAAATCTGCTCTCGTAGTGAAATGTAATACAACTCCATTTAATTACTGTGCAAAGCATTGTAAACAGTTACTTTGATGTATCTCGTCCATGCTCAGCACATAGCCAAAATTAAACAAGTCCCATTCCCCAGCATTTGGCTCTAAACCCATCCTATCCAGAAACTCATACGATTACCTTTGCAATTTTCACCAGAGCTGCAACTGTCTCACTTCCCCACTCGCTCTCCCCGTTTACATTTTCCTGCTCATCGGTGATTTAAACAAAACCAAATGGATGCGATGTCATTCTGTAGCCTCTCTGTCGATTCCTCCGTTTCATTTCCAACATGGCTTTGTTGGAAATGAAACGGAGCGCATGTTAATACTAGCGACGCTATGAAAGCACCCCTGTTACCTCAGTGTGGTATCAGGCCATTTGTTTGAAAGAAATGACCCTCTAAAGAGTAACCCACCCAAACACATTTCCCGATCATATTTCATCACATTTACTCTTGACTACTACACATATCCCTTAACACAATGTGCAATTTAGCATGGCCAGCTCAAATAACTTGCACATCTTTGGATACTGGGAGGACACCACAGCAAAGACACATAGACTTGGGGAGAACGTGCAAAGTCCCCACAGTCACCCGAGGAGGGAATCAAACCGATATCCCTGGCGCTGTGAGGCAGCATTGCTAACCACTGAGGTACCATGTAATCTTATGCAATAAGTAAAATCAGTGAAAAATACGAAAAAACAAGTTTCAAATGAACACTCACCGATATTGTCAAAGCATGTCAATCTTGCATTCAATACGAATAGGTGTATGGAAAACAAATAAAACCAAATTCCCGGCAATTCATGAATGAACAATAATTAAAATTTTAATTTGTTAAAGGTCATAACAATATTTAGACGAATTGCAATTTTTAATAACAAATGTAGGTAATTAGCTGACTAATGAATAATTGGAAGTGGCATATATTCAATTAACATTGAAGAAAGCGACTTGTTTTTCCCGTTGTTACACAGCAGAATAACAATGTGTGTGCGTGTGTATGCGTGTGTTCGAAATGTTTGAATCAAGCTCTTTCTCACAAAATAACTGATGACTTACGATCACTTAGCCTTGTCATCTTTAAGACCACAACATTCTCAATTTTTTTCCAGGAATTTACACCCAGGAGAACTAGTTATTTCCTTTTCATAGGAACCCAAAGAGAGTAAGTAGCGGACACCGAGAATTTCCACATTTGCGCAACCTACTAGATTGCATAATTATTATTTTTATTATAAATCAGCAACAATTAATTTATCAAAGTCTGTCAATGCATTAAGGAATAATGAAAAATCTATTTTTCCAAGTGATTGAGCAATGTCTGGAAATGAACTGGAATTAATTCAGTGAAAAGTAATTATATTTTCCTGAATTTTAAGGCTGAGATTACCATGATCATTCAAATGAGCAAAACATCAGATATTTACAATGATGTTGGATGGGAAGTCATTGGTTCCCTTGTGGGGTAGTTGACCTGAAAAATAAATGCATTTTCATACTGTACTATTAGTACTCAGAAATAATGGATTAAATCTAAATGTGAATTTCACTATACTTGTTCAAAAGACTTTCTTATATAATTGTGCCATTATTGTAATGGCAATGACTTCATAATTAATGCTGTCTTTTGAAGAATTAAAATGATTCAATATTTCAAAAGCACTTTGCTGTGATGTTGATTGGATATTTATTTAGATTAGTAAACTGAGGAATAAAACATAGTACCGAGCTTTATGGATTGAAGAAAAATGAGCCATTCAGTGACTATTGAGCAAAATGTTTCTTTTTTTTTTAAAGTCAAAAATGTACGTAATGCAAGAAGTGTGAATTTCCATCCACTGGATTCCTTGTAGAGATATGTTACATCGATGTTTCTGATTAATATTATGATCAATGTTTAAAGATTGG
>NW_025209525.1:0-13486 GCF_004010195.1 Chiloscyllium plagiosum
TAGGTTTTATTAAAACGGTGGTAACAATGGAAGAACAGTGGCCAGCTCTCCCAAACCAGGTTTCCTCCTTTTGTTTTTAGCTGCAGCATTCAGAAGCTGTTCGGGTCCCAGAATGGTTGGAAGTGTCAATACATCTCTCTGAGATCTCTATTTATGTTGATTTCTCCTGGATCAGAAAACTGCAATGTAAGAATCTGTTTTTGAATATATCTTTGTGCCAAGCGGTGTATACCAATAAGGTATGGTATCTATTGTTTGTGTAATTGTTCCAACATATAATCCATCCCGAAATGTTCTTTTCTTTGATTGTATTTTAACTAAAGCATTTGAATAGATTATATTTTGCCTAATGTCGAGTGGTTTGACCAATCACAACATATCTGGAAAGCACACTTCCATCTATATTCAAAAGAAGGAAAGATTTGGGTCGGAGCGGCCTTCTTAAAATATTTTGCGGAATCTGGTCTGGTCCACAACACTTATAGACGAGGGGTTCCTAACTGACTCCTGTCATTGAAAAGTTAGTGCAGCAGCTGGGGATGGTTTGCTGGAGGTTGTGCTGTGAGCTCCCTCAGACATGCAGGCAGACCTGAGGATTTGGTGACCCAACTTTGGATGGAGCCTGGGGACTGTAGTTACGACATCTGGGTCTGCAACATGAACAACAAATGGAGCAGAGGCTGCAGAGAGGGGAAGCTCTGAAACCACGCAGTGAGTTTGTGTGGGGAAAGAGAACTGCTGTGTCCACCCCGGATTTTTCCGGAACAGCTTCCCAAGCTCCACTTAACCCAGGAGCAGTGTGCGGGGACACTAATTGAACAAGGAGCTGTTCACAGAGCGGTGTCACCTCCTTTAACACGTCCTGCAGCTTCACACCAGGGGGAAGGACGGCGCTGCTAGTGGCTGTTCGGGTCACAGTTTCATTCAGCTTCTATGTTCTGGAACTTTTCAAGCAGGACTGGGTGACATATCCGTCATCTCCCAGTATGTTGCCATCAATGTAACCATTCAGTGACGGAGCATATATTTGGTGGATGAGGTAAATACATTGTATTTACCCTCAGCAGGGAGCTGCTGGGTGTATCCAGTATAGTGGGATTCCCGATGGTGTACATGGCATCTGCGGAGTAGCCGTGTCAATGGGGAGAGGTAGAGGAACTGAAGGAGCACTCTCTGTATTAATCTGGCAGCGTGCCCATCACAGTACATCATGTTGGTGAATACCCCTGTCCAGACAGCAACCACAGCCTCTTCCTTCACAAGCAGGCAACCATTCCCATCGTCTTCAGATCTCCATGTAGAAAGGAATGAATGTATATTGGATCTAGGCCATCCCCTTGATACACGTTTGACAACAGCATCCCCCATCACCAACCAAACACTTCAAAGTATTCCATGTGCACGGAGAGCAATGGGGTCACTTGGAGCGTCAAGGAGCAGACAATCAGGGATGGAGCAAAACCTCCCCTGTCTGAACGGGTCTGAGTGAACCCCCCAATACACAGTATCATTAATCTCTGTGATCCCTCTCCATTTCAGTAACATACTGCCTTCCATTATTCCTGTAAATGAAATGACAGATTATATCATGTTATATTGCAGCTGCCAAATTATTATCCATTGCCTTTACCTCTCTGTATCTATCTGTAGGCCCTCCACCCTCTCTTGATAATTTAATCTCTTGCTTATCACAGCAACATGACCATACTCAGTATCTCTATATCTGTTCCATCCTCCTGATCATTGATATAGATTGTAAATAGTGGAGGACCCAGCACTGGTCACTGTGTGACTCCAGTGGTGACGTTCTGTCAAACTGATTTAGACTGATTTATCCGGAGTGCCTGCTTCCTGTTTGATACATAATCCTCTCCCATTACTGTGTAACACAGCCGTAAAGCTAATATGAACAAGGAGCATCAGTCAGGAATCCAACCCTTCGACCCTGCTCCACCATGGAATACAATAATGGCTGATGTCATCGCGGCCTCTGTTCCACTTTCCTGTCATCTCTCGATCCTCAAACTGTCGTCTCTTATTGTAGATTGCGCCACATGAAAAAAATATCCACTCCACATCTACACTTTCAATTACGTTTAGCATTTTACAGAACTCAATGAGATCTCCTTTCATTCTTATAAACTCGAGAGTATAGGACTAAACTGTTCAATTTCTCTTCATAAGACAAACACTTCAAATATGGAATCAATCTAATGAAGCTCTTCTGAATTGCCTCCAATGGAAATACTCATTCTGCAGGACACCCAAACTGTACTCCAGTTGCAGCCTCACTAACGCCTTGCATAGCTATAGCAACCTTTCTACTCTATCCTTTTACAAATAAACGCTCAAGTTATGCTTGCATTCCTCATTACTTCAAGTACCCGCAAGTAAGTTTTCTGTGATATGCAAGCAGGCACCCAAATCCCTCTGCACTTAAGCACTTTGAAGTTTCTCTCCATTTAGATAATAATTTGCCTTTCTATTAGGCTGGCCAACTTGAATAACCCCATATTTATCCACTTTAATTTTCATTGCCAAATGTTTGCTCACTCACCTAATCTATACATACAGTTTTTCAATCTCTTGCATCATCATTCCGAAGTAATTTCCCACCAATGTTAGTGTCATCTGAAAATGTAGCTTTAGCATTTTATCTCCCGTCAACCGAGTAATAATGTCGATCACAAATGGTTGAAGCATGAGAACTGAAATCTATGGCACCCAACAAATTGCATTTTCCAATAGAAAATGACACAATTAATTCATCTGACTGCATTTTGTTGGTTAACCAATCCTCCATCCAAGCCAATAAATTACTCTTAAACCGATGCTGTCTGATCTTACCACGCACTCTTTGGAGAAGCGACGTATCTGAATCCTTCACGAAGACCAGATATATTCCATTTCCAGGATTCCCACAATCCACCTTGTTTGTCACATCTTTAAATAACTCAAGAAAACACTTCAATCATGATTTATCCTTTGTAAAACCATGTTGACTCCGATGAATTGTGGTTTACGTTTGCAAATGTCCACAACAATAGATTCTAATAATTTGCCTTAAATTACAATACTTCATTGTTACATTTTACTCCTTAATGTATTCAGTTATTATAAGTTCTTCCCTTTCTAAAACATTTACGTTTTCTTTGAATTCCTGTTTGATTGGCAAAAGGATTTTAAGAGATGTGCTCCACTTGCTGCATAAGCGGTATGTGTGGCTGACTGGACTCATCATCCTGCTGGTGTACAAAATCGATGGGATGAAGTCTTTCTGGCGTTCCCACGTTGTCATCTCCAAGGCCAGAATGACCACTCCCTGTTGATGCGTTAGAGGAGTGGGGGATTATGGAAACTTCCCGTTGCTGTGCAACATTTTGAGGGGCTGATGGGTCTTCTCATATTTCTCCATAATAGGTGGAGATACTGAACGGTCTCCTCATGTATCCCAGAGATGGGACTAAGATGGCGATTGGTCTTCTCGTGTTCCCATACAACAGACACGTGTCTGAATTACCTCCTCTTTTCTCATGAAATAAGTCTCAAATAGTTTTTTATCCTTATCCAATTCTCTTGCAACAGACTCGGTGGGTCTGAATGGCTTCCGGTTATCCCAGTGTAACAAATCTCCAGTCACTGTGTGACCGCTTTCAGTTCCTATGTGACCGACTTGAGATGGCTGAATGGACTGATCCTGTTGCTGTGTAATAGGATACTGGTGCTGCATGGCCTACTCTGGGGCCAGTGTTATAGATTCGAGGGGCTGATTGGCCTCCTCCTGTAAATATATATTCGGCTCCAGGGGCTGAACAACCTCGTCCTATTCTGGTGTAACAGGGTCAAAGGCCGGAATATCCTTCTGTTGTTCGTGTGTAACAGGCTGAAGAACGGAATGGATTCCTCCATTATCTGTGTAATTCGCTTCAGTTGTTGACTCCTTCCTGTTATCTATGTTGAAATAAGATCTTCTGTCATTTTTGTGAACCCCAATGGCTATTGGATCAACCTGATCTTCCTTTCGTTATAAGTTAGCACCTTCATTGCAGGAATCAGTTGAGCAATGCTTTACCAGCCTGCTGTAAGGTTCCCACCCAGGTTAGAGCAGTCTCAGCTCTCTGGGGGAAATACAGAGCATTGTTGAATGATCATTGTCCTTCTCCACTCCACTAGCATAACGGGAGATCTGGAGAAAATGTCACGATGATGCTTAAGAAGATCATAATTAATGTGGCAAGATGATCTCTACCATTAATCTCCCCAAAGTCCACGTCACTCAGATTCTACAGAATCTTGTAAGGTGGAGCGTAAAAACAGCAAGGAGCAGGGAACATTGATGGGGGTTATATATCAAAGTGAAAGCTGCAATACAAATGTTGGGCAGGTTATAAAACAGGAAAATAAGATATACACAATTGTGGCTACTGCAGTAATAATGTACTCTTTACATTATATCTAAACTGTGTTAACCAAACTGAATGCTAATGCTGGGAAAAATGGATTTCATGAGCATGTGTTAGATAGCTGGCATTAACATTTTGTTGAGCACAGAGCTAGAGATCAGGTTATTTAGAAATTGATGTTGGATGATCAGAAAAGCTAATTGAAAACTTTACTTCAAAAGGACCTTTTGGGAACAGTGACCACAATGCATTGTTTTTCTTTTATGCGGTTTGAGTACACGGTAGTTTTTGTTTTATTTGAAGTAACTGTTATAAATCTGAATCATGAAAGCCCTGAAGGTGCGAGGAGAAAGTGGGCACTGCAGCTTCTGGAGATCAGTGGCGCTGGAAAAGCACAGTCAGGCAGCGTACTAGGAGTAGGAGCATTGACGTTTCGGGCACAACACTTTATCAGGAATGAGGTTTCTGGGTCAAGGGAGCTGAGAGATAAATGAGAAGGGGGTGTGGCAGAAGGCAGGTAGCTAGGAATGCAAGAGGGAGATGAAGGTAGTGATGAAAGTGATAGGTGATGAAGGGAGACAGAACGCCTCATCTACTGCATCCTTTAAACTCAGTGTGGTCTTCTCTACATTGGCGAGACACACATGGATTATTTCAGAGAACATCGCTGGAACAGCCACATTGACCAATTCCACCACCTTGTGGCTAAACACTTTAACTCTCCTTTCCACTCTGCCAAGGACATGAGAATCCTGGGCCTCCTCCATCGCCAAACCCTAACCACCCAAAGCATGGATGAAGAAAGTTTCCTCTTCTGCCTTGGGACCCTCCAACCACAGGGGTTTAATGTAGATTTCACCAGTTTCCCCATTTCCCTTAACTCCACCTTATCCCAGTCCAATATTCCAACTCAGCACACTCCCCCTTTTGAACGTTCCTATGTGTTCATCTTCCTTCCCATCAAACTGGTCCACTCTCCTCTCTGACCTAACCCTTTCATCCTCACCTTTAACTACCTATTAGGTCAAAGAAAGCAGCTTAGAAAAATGCCAAGTGTTGTAGTAAGCCAGTGGATTCGGGGAAATGTAGGACCCAGCAACGGATGACCAAGAAACTGAGAAGGAAAGCAAAAAGCGAAACAGCATGCAAACAAAAGAACACCATAAAGACTGCTAAAGAAAAGCATAAAGACTGCTAAAAAAAACATAAAGACTGCTAAAAAAGAACGTACATCAATGTATGAAACAAAAGTAAAAACAAGGTCAAATGTGGAACAGTATGTGTTAGGACAGGGTAATTTATTAAAGAAAACAAAGAAATCACAGGAGAAAGAAACAGTTTCTTTGTGTCTATCTTCAAGGCAGAATATCCAGAAATTCTCCCAGAAATACCAAGTGATCATGGACTTGTGTAAGTAAAGTCTTAGATCATTCTTATCAGTGTTGAGGTCATCTTTTAATAGAAAGCTGGATTGAGTATTTATAAATCTGACAGATCAGATGTACTTCATACAAGAATTTCAGAGGAAGCAGCAATAGATGTATTAATTTCATCGCAGATTTTCATGTTATTTTCCAATACATTCCGGAAAGATATTTAGCCAACCTGGATATAGCAATAGTTATAAATATTATCCAATAGTTTAAGAAAGGATGAAGGTGGAGAGTGGTGAACTACAGATCAGTTAACTTGTAATCCGCGGTTGGGTGTCTCTTGGGCTGAATTACAAAGAACGTGTTCCTGGATATATAGAAGGTAATGGGAAAACTGGGGAGGATGATAATGCATCGATGAAACGAAAACCATAAGTGGCAAACACTTTTTGGAATGGTTTGAAGATGATTTTTGTGGACGTAGGCAACAAGGAGCTAATGGATAACGTACCGTTGGATATTCAAGAGGATCTTTTTTTAAGAATTCTCCCACTAACTTCATAAGAAAAGTTAAAGTGAAAGGAATTGGGAAGAATGCATGCAAATAGGAAACGAAAAATTAGGTTTACATTCATGTGTATGTAATTGCAATATAGAAGATGTCGTGCACCAGCTGCATAAAGTGTTGCTGAGACTAAACTTAGAGTATTGTGTACCGTTTGGTGTCCTAATCTAAGATATAATATACTGACTACAGAGGAACTGCAAAAGGTATTTTCCAGACTAATCCATAAAATGGCAAGATTGTCTGATGGGGAAACTCAGCCTGTGATCTCGAGTTTCAAAAGATGAGAGGTGATTGCAGTGAAACTTAGAAAGTTAGAAACATAGAGGGGACTGAATAACAGAGGGACATGGAGAAGTGTAAGCAGGCGCAATTAGGGAGAATCTACACGGACAAGTAGAACAGAATAATCAGCAAACAGTTAGTGTCCATTAGAAACCAAAGGGGGGCAATCAGTGCGGAGAACATTGATAGATTGTTACATGTAAACATCACAGCTGTTTTACTTGGGAGAAGGAGGATGCAGGTACAGAATTCAAGAAGATGGACTGGAAAGCTCTTGAAGAGATTGATGTAAAATACGAGCAGGGCTTTGAGGCTTTGTCTGGTATAAAATTGGACAAATCCGCAGGTCTGGTTACTGTTGGAGTCAAGGGAGGAAAATTTAATTGGAATCTGACAATAGGGGAGGTGCCAGAGGACCGGAGAGCAGCTAATATGATTCCACTTCACAGTAAGGGTGATAGATATTCGCCAAGGTAACTATGGACGAGCGAGTATTAGATCACTGTTCGGGAAACTACTGAAGAAAATAGAGAAGGAGAAAATCGAACTCCAATCAGAGTCGCAAGGTTTTATCAGGGATAATCATCATGACTTTATCAGAGTGAAGTCACACCGAATGAATTTGATTGAATTAGTTTGAGGAGGTCGCTTATTTAGTTTTGCAGCAAGGCATTTGACAAAGTTCCACATGGGAAATTGAAAAAATAAAGTAAAATCTCAGAGTATCAAGGATAACTTGAAAAGTTACAACGAAAATTGTCTTAGTGTCAGGAGGCAGAGGGTGGTGGGAGAAGGCTGTTTGTGTAACTGGAGACCAGTGTCCCCTGGTGTACCACAGGGATCAGTGTTGTGTCCCTTATTGTTTGTAGCATTCATAAATGGTACAGGTGTGAATCTGGAGGGAGAGTGGGTGGAGGGGTGGGAGTTGTGATAAGTGACACAAAGATTGGCCTGGTGGTTGGCAGTGAGGAGGAAGTTCTGATTTTACAGGAAGATTCGAGTGGAATGGTCAGATGGGCAGATCAATAGCAGATGGAATGTGATCCTGATAAATATGAGGTGATGTACTTTGGAAGGAGGAACCAGACATGGAGTGTACACACTGATTGGCAGCACACGAGGAAGCTCACAGGGTGTTTCTCCACACATCCCTGAATGTGACTGAACAGGGTAATGGACAAGTTAAGAATTGAACCTTGGGTGGAGCGTTTGTTAATCAGGGAGTAGATTATAAGTGCTTTACAGGGCTTGGTTTAGTCCATTATGGAGTACTGTATGTCGTTCTGGGAGTCACATTCCAGGAAGGATGTGATTGTACTGGAGGGGATTGCAGAGGAGATTCACGAGGATGTTCCCTGGGATGGAGCATATCAGCTATGGAGAGATGCTGGATAAGCTCGGGTTGTTTAGGAGCAGAGGAGGCTGAGGGGGATGACATTCAGAAGGATAAGTTAACAAGTGGCTTGGACAGGGTAGATAGACAGTAGCTGTTTCTTTTAGGCAGAGGGTAAAGAACAAGGGAGCACACCTTAAAGTGAAGGGTTTGACGTGCAGCGAGGATTTAAAGATTACTTTTTTTTTCACCCAGAGTGTGTTCAGGTCTGGAATGTACTTCCTAAGAGGGGAGTTTTCACGGCTAATCTATCAACCGTTAAGTGTACTTGGACGAGCACTTGGAAGTGTCATAACATTCCAGGCTATGTGTCTGGTGTTGGAACGTGGGACTAATATAGATCGTGCTGTGTTTCTGTTGGTTTGAGACTATGCTCCTGTGCTTGTATGATGTGGAGCTTAAGACAGGAATTGACAGGTTTCTCAAGATAATGTTCACAAAGGCTATAAGAGTGAACTGTTATAGCTTGTCGAATTATGTCAATGTGAGAAGTATGAAAAAACAGTGCGGGTTCCTTCTAGTTTGAAACCAGAGAATGGAGAATGGGAAACAGGGAAATGGCAAAACTATGAATCCACTACTTCAGTTCTGTCTTCACAGAACTTTCTGACAGTACCAGGAAAACACAGAAATAGTACATGGAACATAGAACATAGTAATTAAATGGTTTGGGAGAAATTCTTAAGACTGAAAATAATGGTCATAGACAACACTAACATAGATTTATGAAATGGGAATTCTGTTTGAGAAACTGACTGGGAGACAAATGAAAGAGAAGCAATAGATGTAAAACACGTACACTTTCAGAAACATTTTGATAAAGCTCCAAGCCCAGTTTGCAAAATCAAATCTGAGTGGATTGGGGCGAATATATGGACAAGCTTCTAGAGTGGGACAGCTGGCAGGAAACAGTGAATAGAAATAAACAGACTTGTGAAGCCACAGCCTGACACTGTCTGTAAGGTATGATTCTGTGAGTATGACCATGTCCCAGACACCCCATCACCTTCCCCGGATATTAGATTAGATTACTTACAGTGTGGAAACAGGCCCTTCAGCCCAACAAGTTCACACTGCCCCGCCAAAGCGCAACCCACCCATACATTTACCCCTTACCTAACACTACGGGCAATTTAGCATAGTCAATTCACCTGACCTGCACATCTTTGGACTGTGGGAGGAAACCGGAGCACCCGGAGGAAACCCACGCAGACACAGGGAGAATGTGCAAACTCCACACAGTCAGTCGCCTGAGGTGAGATATCTCCTGTTTCACCAGCAGGACAGACAAAGCAGAAGTGGTGGCACAGTGGGATACAGCTGGAAGGGAATTGCTCTTGGAGTCCTCAACAGTGACTCTGTATCCCATGAAGTCTCATGGCATTAGTTTACACATGGGAAAGGAAACCTCCTGCTGATTACCATGTACCAGCCTCTCTCAACTGGTGAGACAGTACTCCTCCATGCTGACCAACACTTGGAGAAAGCACTAGGGTGGCAAATGCACAAAATGTACTCTGGGTAGGGGATTTCAATGTTCACAAAAAGAGTGGTTCGGCAGGAGCATTACTGATTGAGCTGGTTGGGTCCGAAAGGATAGAACTTCTCGACTTGGTCTGCAGCAGGTGGTGAAGGAACCAATAAGAGGGAAAAGCGATATTTGACCACAGCCTTACTAACCTGCCAGTTGCAGAAGTATCAGTCCATGACAGTATCGGTAAGAGTGACCACCGCATAGTCATTGTGGAGATAAAGTCACACCTTCACATTGAGAATAACCTCCACAATTGTGAGTGGCACTGTCACCGTGTTAACTGGGACAGACTTCGAACAGATCTAGCAGCGCAAGTCTGGGTGTCCATAAGGTGCTGTGGGTCATCAATGGCAGCAGAATTGTACTCCAGCACAACTTCATGGCCTGGCATATCCCCCTCACAACAATTACCATCAAGTCAGAGGATCGACCTTGGTTCAATGGAGTGTGCAGGGGGGCTGGAGCAGCACTACGAATACCTGAAAATGAGGTGTCAGCCTGGTGAAGCCACCAACCATGACTACCTGTGTGCCAAACAGCATAAGTAGTAAGTGATAGACAGAGCTAAGTGATCCCACAAGCAAAGGATCAGATCTCAGCTCTGCAGTCCTTCCACGTCTAGTTGAGAATACTTATGGGCAATTAAACAAGTCATTGGAGGAGGAGATTCCACAAGTATCCTCGTCCTTAATGATGGAAGAGCCCAACACTTCAGTGCAAAAGATAACGTTCATGAATTCGCAATAATCTTCAGTCAGAAGAGCTGAGTGGATAATGCACCTCAGCCTCCTCCAGTGGTCCTCAGCAATTCAGTTACCAGTCATTAGCCAATTTGGTTCAGTCCATGCGATATCCAGATTCAGTTGGAGACACTGGATACCCCAGAGAGTACATACCCTGACAACATTCTGTCAATAGTACTGAAAGGTTGTTCTCAAGACCTTGTCACTGCCCTAGCTAAGCTGTTCCACTACCGTTACAACAATGCCATTTCCTCAATTTCGTCAAGAATTACCCCAAGTATCTCCTATGCATAAAAAGCAGAACAAATCCAGTCCGACCAATTACCACCCCATCAGTCTACTCTTGATCATCAGTAAAGTGGTGGAAGGTGTCAATGCTTTCAAGCTGCACCTGCTCAGCAATACTCTGGTGAATGACGCCCAGTTTGGGCTGCCCCAAAGTCACTCAGCTCCTGATCTCATTACCTTGATTCAAACATGGACAAAAGAGCTGAATTCCAGAGGTGGGGTGAGAGAGACAGCCCTTTAAAACAAGGCTGCCTTCGACCAAGTGTGGCATCAAGGGGCCTTAGCAAGACTAGAATCAATGGGTATCAGGGGCAAACTCCACGCTGGTTAGAATCATACCTGACACGTAGGAAGATGGTTATGGTTGATAAAGGCCAGTCAACTCAGCTCCAGGACAAGTCTGTAGGAGTTGCTCGGGCAGTGGTCTAGGCCCATACATCTTCAGGGCTTCTTCATCAATGGCCTTGCCTCTATTCTAAGGTCAGAAGTGGGGATGTTTGCCAATGATTGCACAATGTTCAGCAACATTTGTAGCTCCTCAGATACTGAAGCAGGCCATGTCCAAATGCGACAAGACCTGGACAGTATCCAGGCTGACAAGTGGCAAGCAATATTCACGCCACACAAATGCCACACCGTGACCATCACCACTAAAATACAATCGAACCACTGCTGCTTGACATTCAATGGTGTTACTGTCACTGAATCCACAGTGGACTGCAGCGGTTCAACAAGGCAGCTCACCACCAGCTTCTCAAGGGGCAGCCAGGGACATGCAATAAATGCTGGCCCAGCCAGTCACACCCAGATTCAGGAAATAAATATTATTTTTTTAAAAAATAACAGAGGAAGGTTGCTGGGATATCATAGAGATCGGTACTCAGGCCCCAACTGTTCACACTACCCATTAAACATTTGGTTGCAGGAATCAAATACAATATATCCCAATCTGCTGACAGAACTAAAGGATGATGGATTGTGAGTGGGTGAGAAGGTTGTAAAAAAGCTTCAAGGTGACTAAGACAAGTGGAGAGAATGGGCAAATACGTGGCAGATGGAGAACAAGGTGGGTAGAGGTGGCGGTGTGCCCTTTGGTGGGAACAATAGACTGGCTGCCTATCATTTGAAAAAGGATTGTTTGAAACATGTTGATCTACAAAGGGACGCATGCTCGTTTTTGTTGTTCCCTTCTGCGCACTCCTCCGAGGTCCCTGCAGCACAGTGAGGTCTGAACCCAGAAGTCAACACTGGGAATGGCACTGACACTGACACACTGACCAGTGTGCATAGATCCACTAAGTGGGGAGCTGTAACATTGCAAAGGATCTGGATCTCCCTGTACACCAGTCACTGAAAGCAATATTGCAGGAAAGAAAGCAATTAGGAAGATAAATGATGTGCTAACCTTCATTCCCAAGGGGATTTGAGTCCAGGAGTAAGCGTGTCACACTGCAGCTATACAGGGCCTTGGTGACTCCCCATCTCAAACACTGTGCAGTATTGTGTGCAGGTTTGTTCTCCGTACCTCATAAAGGATAAATCTGACATTGAGGGAGAGCAGTGAAGGATGACCAGACCGATCTTTGTGATGACAGGCTTGTTGTGGGAGCAGAGTTTGGGGCGACTGGTCCTGTATTCCATGGGGCTTAGGAAAATGAATGGAGATCTCAATGAGATATATAAAACTCTGACAGGGTGAGACAGAATGGAAGCAGGGATGAAGGACCTGAACTTAAGGGAATTTATATTTGCCAGGATTTGATGTTGGAGAGACTGTTAGGTTCTAAGGTTGATAAGTCCCCGGGGGATGATGGTCTAAATCCTAGGGTACTGAAGGAGGTGGCTCGAAAAATCGTGGATGCGTTGGTGATTATTTTCCAGAGTTCGATAGATTCGGGGTCAGTTTCTGCGGATTGGAGGGTGGCTAATGTTATACAACTTTTTATGAAATGTGGGAGAGAGAAAGCAGGAAATTATAGATCAGTTCGTCTGATCTCAGTGGTGGGAAAGATGCTGGAGTCTATTACAAAGGATCAAATTACGGCACATCTGGATAGTAGTAACAGGATAGGTCAGAGTCAGCATGGATTTATGAAGGGGAAATCATGCTTGACTAATCTTCAGGAAATTTTTGAGGATGTAACTCTGAAGATGGATGGGGGAGATCCAGTAGATGTAGTGTACCTGGACTTTCAGAAAGCTTTTGATATAGTCCCGCATAGGCGGTTAGTGAGCAAAATTAGGGCACATGGTATTGGGGGCAAAGTACTAGCTTGGATTGAAAATTGGTTGGCTGATAGGAAACAAAGGGTAGTGATAAACGGCTCCATTTCGGAAGGGCAGGCAGTGACCAGTGGGGTACCGCAGGGATCCGTGCTGGGACCGCAGCTTTTTACAATATATGTAAATGATATAGAAGATGGTATCAAAAAATAACATTAGCAAATTTGCTGATGACACAAAGCTGGGTGGCAGGGTGAAATGTGATGAGGATGTTAGGAGATTACAAGGTGACCCGGACAAGTTAGGTGAGTGGGCAGATGCATGGCAAATGCAGTTTAACGTGGATAAATGTATGGTTATCCACTTTGGTAGCAAGAACAGGAAGGCAGACTACTACCTCAATGGAATCAATTTATGTAAAGGGGCAGTACAAAGAGATCTGGGTGTTCTTGTACACCAGCCAATGAAGGCAAGCATGCAGGTACAGCAGATAGTGAAGAAGGCTAATAGCATGCTGACCTTCATAACAAGAGGAATTGAGTAACGAAGCAAAGAGGTGCTTCTGCAGCTGTACAGGGCCCTGGTGAGACCACACCTAGAGTATTGTGTGCAGTTCTGGTCTCCAAATTTGAGGAAAGACATTCTGGCTATTGAGGAAGTGCAGCGTAGGTTCACGAGG
>NW_025209525.1:15675-16914 GCF_004010195.1 Chiloscyllium plagiosum
ACTTAAGACTGCCGATGCTGGAGATCAGAGTTTCCAGCATCTGCAGTCATTGTTTTTACCTAGTTGATTTTAACCCTACTGCGAATCCTCTGGCAAGGATGCCTGCCTTGAAGAAGTTTTCCTCCTCGAAGGGCTTTTGCCCGAAACGTCGATTTTACTGCTCCTCGGATGCTGCCTGAACTGCTGTGTTCTTCCAGCACCACTAATCCAGGATCAGAGTAGAGCGTCGATTGCTGGAAAAGCACGGCAGGTCAGGCAGCATCCGAGAAGCAGGAGAATCGACGTTTCAGGAATAAGACATTCATCAGGAATTAGCATCAATTACCTCATTCTGACCCCGTGTAAGTGCATTGAGGTGGGAATGGCCCCCTACTGTTCATGTATAAGTGACTCAAGGGAGTGATTGGCTTCTCCCTCGTCCGATTGGACAGGGCCAAGGGCCTGACTGTGTTACCCATGGTTCCTGTTTGATAGCTCGATGTACTGACAAGTGTGATGATGCTGTAGCTTTACGAGGTTATTTTGTCCTGGTTTCTTTTAAGAGAGAGACTGAACGATCGTTACCAAGCTGGTTAGTTAAGACACTTGAGTAACAGCGAGGCATGCCTTAGGTTTATTTTAACGCAAACTGAATGGGTGTGACCAGCTCTCACAGATTAGGATCTCTGGGTTTTGGTTTCTCAGTAACATCAAAAACTATAGCGGTCTCAACAGAATTGGAAGCTTCAGGGAATGTCTCCTGGCTGCTACTCTCACTGAATTTTCTCTTGATGCTGTCGCATTGCATCTGGAACAGACCCTTTACATTTCCTTTAAAATAAGAAAACATTAGAAGCAAGGCTATTGCCTTCCAATATTTTCGAGGGGCTCTGGTGTGGCCCATCACACTAGACTCTTCTCTTCCTGAGTAACAGGCCGGAGGCACTGAATGGGTTGTCCCTGTTCTTCTCCAATAGTATCAATGGGCTGAATGACTTCCTCATATTCCTGTGAAGTGCTGAATGAACTCTTATTTTACTGTGGCAATAGGCAATGCAGTTAAATGAATGTTACTGACGCGTTAACAGCACAAGTCTCAATGGAGTCTGGGTCTTGCTGCACTCGGACACAGACCAGTTCAGGAGCTGAGGGGGGACAAAATGTTCTGAACATTTTATTGGTAGAGGAATTGAGTTCCGGAGTACTGAGGTCATGTTGCAGTTGTCTCAGACTCTGGTGCGGCCACATCTGGAGTATTGT
>NW_025209526.1:0-4698 GCF_004010195.1 Chiloscyllium plagiosum
ACACCAGGCCAAGTCTCCAGACCACACCAGGTCCAGTCTCCAGACCACACCATGCCCCGTCTCCAGACCACACCGGGCCCTATCCCCAGACCACACCAGGCCAAGTCTCCAGACCACACCGGGCTCTGTCTCCAGACCACACCGGGCCCTATCCCCAGACCACACCAGGCCCAGTCTCCAGACCACACCACGCCCAGTATCCAGACCACACTGGGCACAGTCTCCAGACCACATCAGGCCCAGTCTCCAGACCACAACGGGCCCAGTCTCCAGACCACACTGGGCCTTGTCTCCAGACCACACTGGGCTCTGTGTCCAGACCGCACCGGGACAAGTCTCCAAAACACACCGGGCCCAGTCTCCAGACCACACGTGCTCAGTCTCCAGACAACACCGGGCTCTTTCTCCAGACCACACCAGGCCCAGTATCCAGACCACACTGGGCTCAGTCTCCAGGCCACACCAGGCCCAGTCTCCAGACCACACTGTGCGCAGTCTCCAGACCACACCGGGCTCTGTCTCCAGACCACACCTGGCCCAATCTCCAGACCACACTGTGCCCAGTCTCCAGACCACACTGGGTCCAGTCTCCAGACCACACCAGGCCCAATCCCCAGACCACGCCGGGCCAAGTCTCCAAAACACACCGGGCCAGGTCTCCAGACCACACTGGGCTCTGTCTCCAGACCACGCCGTGCGCAGTCTCCAGACCACACCAGGCCCAGTCTCCAGACCACACCGGGCCCAATCTCCAGACCACTCAGGGCCCAGTCTCCAGACCACACCGGGCCCAATCTCCAGACCACACCGGGCTCTGTCTCCAGACCACACTATGCTCAGTCTCCAGACCACACCGTGCCCCGTCGCCAGACCACACCGGGTCCAGTCTCCAGACCACACTGTGCCCAGTCTCCAGACCACACCGGGCTCTGTCTCCAGACCATACCGGGCCCAATCTCCAGACCACAATGTGCCCAATCTCCAGACCACACTGTGCCCAGTCTCCAGACCACACCAGGTCCAATCTTCAGACCACGCCGGGCCAAGTCTTCAAAACACACCAGGTCCAATCTCCAGATCACACCGGGCCCAGTCTCCAGACCACAACAGCCAAGTCACCAGACCACACCAGGCCCAATATAAAGATTTTTAAAACTACTCGAACTTCAGTCTGTGCCAGCACTGGGCCACCAGACCACACTGGGCTCAGTCTCCAGGCCACACTGTGCCCAGTCTCCAGACCACACTGTGCCCAATCTCCAGACCACACTGTGCCCAGTCTCCAGACCACACTGGGCTCAGTCTCCAGACCACGCCGTGCCCAGTCTCCAGACCACGCCGGGCTCTGTCTCCAGACCACACCGTGTCCCGTCGCCAGATCACACCGGGTCCAGTCTCCAGACCACACCTGGCCCATTCTCCAGACCACACTGTGCCCAGTCTCCAGACCACACCGGGCCCAATCTCCAGACCACAATGTGCCCAAACTCCAGACCACACTGTGCCCAGTCTCCAGACCACACTGGGACAGTCTCCAGACCACACCAGGTCCAATCTCCAGACCACGCTGGGCCAAGTCTCCAAAACACACCGGGCCCTGTCTCCAGACAAAACTGGACTCGGTCTCCAGACCACGCCATGCCCAGTCTCCAGACCACACTGGGTCCAGTCTCCAGACCACAACAGCCAAGTCTCCCGACCACACCAGGCCCAATATAAACTACTCGAACTTCAGTCTGTGACAGCACTGGGCCTCCAGACCACACTGGGCTCAGTCTCCAGGCCACACCAGGCCCAGTCTCCAGACCACACCCGGCCCAATCTCTAGACCACACCGTGCCCAGTCTCCAGACCACACCGGGCTCTGTCTCCAGACCACACCGGGCTCTGTCTACAGCCCACACCAGGCCCAGTCTCCAGAACACAACGGGTCAAGTCTCCAGACCACACCGGGCCCAGTCTCCAGACCACACCGGGCTCTGTCTCCAGACCACACCAGGCCCAGTCTCCAGACCACGCCGGGCCCAGTCTCCAGACCACACCGTGCCCAGTCTCCAGACCACACCAGGCTCTTTCTCCAGACCACACCGGACTCTCTCCAGAACACACCAGGCCCAGTGGCCAGACCTCACCATGCCCAGTCTCCAGACCACACCAGGTCAAGTCTCCAGACCACACTGGGCCCAGTCTCCAGACCACACCAGGCCCAATCTCCAGACCACATCGGGCCCAGTCTCCAGATCACATCGGGCCCAGTCTCCAGACCACATGGGCCAAGTCCCCAGACCACGCCAGGCCCAGTCTTCAGACCACACCGGGCTCTGTCTCCAGACCACACCCGGCCCAATTTCCAGACCACACCGTGCCCAGTCTCCAGACCACACCGGGCTCTGTCTCCAGACCACACCAGGCCCGGTCTCCAGACCACACTGAGTCCAGTGTCCAGACCACACCAGCCCCAGTATCCAGACCACACTGGACTCAGTCTCCAGACCACACCGAGCCCAGTCTGCAGACCACACCGTGCCAAATCTCCAGACCACAACGGCCAGGTCTCCAGACCACACCAGGCCCAGTCTCCAGACCACACCGGGCAAAGTCTCCAGACCACACCGGGCCCAATCTCCAGACCACGCCGGGCCAAGTCTCCAAAATACACTGGGCCCAGACTCCAGACCACACTGGGCTCTGTCTCCAGACCACGCCGTGCCCAGTCTTCAGACCACACTGGGTCCAGTCTCCAGACCACGCCAGGCCCAATCTCCAGATCACACCGGGCCCAGTCTCCAGACCACACCGGGCTCAATCTACAGAGCACACCGTGACCAGTCTCCAGACCAAACCAGGCACTTTCTCCAGACCACACTGGTTCCAGGCTCCACCATATCATGCCCAGTATCCAGACCACACTGGGCTCAGTCACCAGAACACACCAGGCACAGTCTCCAGACTTCACCATGCCCAGTATCCAGACCACACTGGGCTCAGTATCCAGGCCACATCAGGCCCATGTCTCCAGAACACAACGGGTCAAGTCTCCAGACCACACCGGCCCAATTTCCAGACCACACTGGGCCTTGTCTCCAGACCGCACCGGGCTCTGTCTCCAGACCACACCGGGCCAAGTCTCCAAAACACACCAGGCCCAGTCTCCAGACCACATGTGCCCATTCTCCAGACCACACCGGGCTCTTTCTCCAGACCACACCGGGCTCTGTCTCCAGAACACACCAGGCCCAGTGGCCAGACCTCACCATGCCAAGTATCCAGACCACACTGGGCTCAGTCTCCAGGCCACATCAGGCCCAGTCTCCAGACCACACAGGGTCCAGTCTCCAGACCACACCGGGCCCAGTCTTCAGACCATAACAGCCAAGTCTCCAGACCACACCAGGCCCAATATAAAGATTTTTAAAACTACTCGAACTTCAGTCTCTGCCAGCACTAGGCCTCCAGACCACACTGGGCTCAGTCTCCAGGCCACACCAGGCCCCGTTCTCCAGACCACACCCGGCCCAATCTCCAGACCAGACCAGGCCCAATCTCCAGTCCACACTGGGCCCAGACTCCAGACCACAACAGCCAATCTCCAGACCACACCAGGCCCAATCTCCAGACCACACCGGGTCCAGTCCCCAGATCAAAACTGGCCCATTCTCCAGACCACACTGTGCCCAGTCTGCAGACCACACCGGGCTCTGTCTCCAGACCAGACCTGGCCCAATCTCCAGACCACACCGTGCCCAGTCTCCAGACCACACTGTGCCCAGTCTCCAGACCACACTGGGTCCAGTCCACAGATCAAAACTGGCCCAATCTCCAGACAACGCCGGGCCAAGTCTCCAAAACACACCGGGCCAAGTCTCCAGACAACACTGGGCTCTGTCTCCAGACCACGCCGTGCGCAGTCTCCAGACCACACCGGGCCCAATCTCCAGACCACACCAGGCCCAATCTCCAGACCACACTGAGTCCAGTCTCCAGCCCACACTGGGCTCTGTCTCCAGACCACGCCGTGCGCAGTCTCCAGACCACACCGGGCCCAGTCTCCAGACCACACCGTGCCCAGTCTCCAGACCACACCGGGCTCTGGCTCCAGACCACACTAGGCTCAGTCTCCAGACCACACCGTGCCCCGTCGCCAGACCACACCGGGTCCAGTCTCCAGACCACACCGTGCCCAGTCTCCAGACCACACCGGGCTCTGTCTCCAGACAATACTGGGCCCAATCTCCAGACCACAATGTGCCCATTCTCCAGACCACACTGTGCCCAGTCTCCAGACCACACTGGGTCCAGTCTCCAGACCACACCAGGTCCAATCTCCAGACCACACCAGGCCCAATATAAATATTTTTAAAACTACTCGAACTTCAGTCTGTGCCAGCACTGGGCCTCCAGACCACACTGGGCTCAGTCTCCAGGCCACACTGTGCCCAATCTCCAGACCACACCGGGCCCATTCTCCAGACTACACTGGGTCCAGTCTCCAGACCACACCAGGTCCAATCACCAGATCACGCCGGGCCAAGTCTCCAAAACACACCGGGCCCAGTCTCCAGACCACACTGGGCTCTGTCTCCAGACCACGCCGTGCTCAGTCTCCAGACCACACTGGGTCCAGTCTCCAGACCACACCGGGCCCAGTCTCCAGACCACACCTGGCCCAATCTCCAGACCACACTGTGCCCAATCTCC
>NW_025209526.1:4870-11796 GCF_004010195.1 Chiloscyllium plagiosum
GTCTCCAGACCACACTGTGCCCAGTCTCCAGACCACACTGTGCCCAGTCTCCAGACCACACTGTGCCCAGTCTCCAGACCACACTGTGCCCAGTCTCCAGACCACACTGTGCCCAGTCTCCAGACCACACTATGCTCAGTCTCCAGACCACACTGGGTCCAGTCTCCAGACCACACCGGGTCCAGTCTCCAGACCACACCTGGCCCAATCTCCAGACCACACTGTGCCCAATCTCCAGACCACACTGTGCCCAGTCTCCAGACCACACTGGGTCCAGTCTCCAGACCACACCGTGACCAGTCTCCAGACCAACCAGGCACTTTCTCCAGACCACACTGGTTCCAGTCTCCAGACCAAACCATGCCCAGTCACCAGACCACACCGGGCTCAGTCTCCAGACCACACCAGGCCCAAACTCCTGACCACACCGTACCCAGTCTCCAGACCAAACCGGGCTCTGTCTCCAGACCACACTCGGCTCTGTCTCCAGACCACACTGTGCCCAGTCTCCAGACCACACTGTCTCCAGACCACACTGTGCCCAGTCTCCAGACCACACTGTGCCCAGTCTCCAGACCACACTGGGTCCAGTCTCCAGACCACACCAGGCCCAATCTCCAGACCACTCCGGTCCCAGTCTCCTATCACCAGATCACGCCGGGCCAAGTCTCCAAAACACACCGGGCCCAGTCTCCAGACAACACTGGGCTCTGTCTCCAGACCACGCCGTGCCCAGTCTCCAGACCACACCGGGCCCAATCTCCAGACCACTCCGGTCCCAGTCTCCAGACCCCACCGGGCTCTGTCTCCAGACCACACTAGGCTCAGTCTCCAGACCACACCGTGCCCCATTGCCAGACCACACCGGGTCCAGTCTCCAGACCACACCTGGCCCATTCTCCAGACCACACTGGTTCCAATCTCCAGACCACGCCGGGCCAAGTCTCCAAAACACACCGGGCCCAGTCTCCAGACAACACTGGGCTCTGTCTCCAGACCACGCCGTGCTCAGTCTCCAGACCACACTGTGCCCAATCTCCAGACCACGCTGTGTCCTGTCTCCAGACCACACCAGGCCCAATCTTCAGACCACGCCGGGCCAAGTCTCCAAAACACACCGGGCCCAGTCTCCAGACAACACTGGGTCCATTCTCCAGACCACACCGGGCTCTGTCTCCAGACCACACCTGGCCCAATCTCCAGACCACACTGTGCCCAATCTCCTGACCACACTGTGCCCAGTCTCCAGACCACGCTGTGTCCAATCTCCAGACCACACCAGGCCCAAACTCCTGACCACACCGTGCCCAGTCTCCAGAGCACACCGGGCTCTGTCTCCAGACCACACTATGCTCAGTCTCCAGACCACACCGTGCCCCGTCGCCAGACCACACCGGGTCCAGTCTCCAGACCACACCTGGCCCAATCTCCAGACCACACTGTGCCCAGTCTCCAGACCACACGGAGCTCTGTCTCCAGACCGCACCGGGCCCAATCTCCAGACCACACTGTGCCCAATCTCCTGACCACACCGTGCCCAGTCTCCAGAGCACACCGGGCTCTGTCTCCAGACCACACTATGCTCAGTCTCCAGACCACACCGTGCCCCGTCGCCAGACCACACCGGGTCCAGTCTCCAGACCACACCTGGCCCAATCTCCAGACCACACTGTGCCCAGTCTCCAGACCACACCGGGCTCTGTCTCCAGACCACACCAGGCCCAATCTCCAGACCACACTGTGCCCAATCTCCAGACCACACTGTGCCCGGTCTCCAGACCACACTGTGCCCAGTCTCGAGACCACACTGGGTCCTGTCTCCAGACCGCACCAGGCCCAATCTCCAGACCACACCAGGCCCAATCTCCAGACCACTCCGGGCCCAGTCTCCAGACCACACCAGGCCCAATCTCCACACCACACCGTACCCAGTCTCCAGACCAAACCGGGCTCTGTCTCCAGACCACACTCGGCTCAGTCTCCAGACCACACCGTGCCCAGTCTCCAGACCACACCGGGCTCTGTCTCCAGACCACACCTGCCACAATCTCCAGACCACACTGTGCCCAATCTCCAGACCACACTGTGCCCAGTCTCCAGACCACACTGTGACCAGTCTCCAGACCACACCAGGCCCAATCTCCAGACCACACCGTGCCCAGTCTCCAGACCACACCGGGCTCTGTCTCCAGACCACACTAGGCTCAGTCTCCAGACCACACCGTGCCCCGTCGCCAGACCACACCAGGTCCAGTCTCCAGACCACACCTGGCCCATTCTCCAGACCACACCAGGTCCAGTCTCCAAACCACAATGTGCCCAATCTCCAGACCATGCCGGGCCAAGTCTCCAGACAACACTGGGCTCTGTCTCCAGACCACGCCGTTCCCAGTCTCCAGACAACACTGGGTCCAGTCTCCAGACCACACCAGGCCCAATCTCCAGACCACACCGGGCCCAGTCTCCAGACCACAACAGCCAAGTCTCCAGACCACAACAGGCCCAATATAAAGATTTTTAAAACTAATCGAACTTCAGTCTGTGCCAGCACTGGGGCTCCAGACCACACTGGGCTCATTCTCCAGGCCACACCAGGCCCAATCTCCAGACCACACCCGGCCCAATCTCCAGTCCACACCGTGCCCAGTCTCCAGACCACACCGGGCTCTGTCTCCAGACCACACCGGGCTCTGTCTCCAGACCACACCGGGCCCAGTCTCCAGACCACACCACGCCCAGTCTCCAGAACACAACGGGTCCAATCTCCAGACCACACCGGGCCCAGTCTCCAGACCACACCGGGCCCAGTCTCCAGACTAACCAGACACTTTCCCCAGACCACACTGGTTCCAGTCTCCAGACCACACTGGGTCCAGTCTCCAGACCACACCATGCCCAGTATCCAGACCACACTGGGCTCAATCACCAGACCACACCGGGCCCGGTCTCCAGACCACACCAGGTCCAGTCCGCAGACCACAACGGGCCGAGTCTCCAGACCACACGTGGCCAAGTCTCCAGACCACACATGGCCCAGTCTCCAGACCACACAGGGGCCAATCTCCAGACCACACGGGGCCCAGTCTCCAGACCACACCGGGCCCAATCTCCAGACCACACCGTGCCAAGTGTCCAGACCACTCCGGGCCCAATCTCCAAACCACACCGGACTCTGTTTCCAGACCACACTATGCTCAGTCTCCAGACCACACCATGCCCCGTCGCCAGACCACACCAGGTCCAGTCTCCAGATCACACCTGGCCCATTCTCCAGACCACACTGTGCCCAGTCTCCAGACCACACTGTGCCCAGTCTCCAGACCACACCGGGCTCTGTCTCCAGACCACACCTGGCCCAATCTCCAGACCACACTGTGCCCAATCTCCAGACCACACTGTGCCCAGTCTCCAGACCACCCTGTGTCCAGTCTCCAGACCACACCAGGCCCAATCTCCAGACCACGCCGGGCCAAGTCTCCAAACCACACCGGGCCCAGTCTCCAGACAACACTGGATCCAGTCTCCAGACCACACCGGGCTCTGTCTCCGGGCTCTGTCACTGGACACTAGGCTCAGTCTCCAGACCACACCGTGCCCCATCGCCAGACCACACCGGGTCCAGTCTCCAGACCACACCTGGCCCATTCTCCAGACCACACTGGGCTCAGTCTCCAGGCCACACCAGGCCCAGTCTCCAGACCACACCCGGCCCAATCTCCAGACCACACCGTGCCCAGTCTCCAGACCACACCGGGCTCTGTCTCCAGACCACACCATGACCAGTCTCCAGACCACACCCGGCCCAATCTCCAGACCACACCGTGCCCAGTCTCCAGACCACACCGGGCTCTGTCTCCAGACCACACCGTGACCAGTCTCCAGACCACACCCGGCCCAATCTCCAGATCACACTGTGACCACTCTCCAGACCAACCAGGCACTTTCTCCAGACCACACTGGTTGCAGTTTCCAGACCACACCATGCCCAGTATCGAGACCACACTGGGCTCAGTCACCAGACCACAGCGGGCCCGGTCTCCAGACCACACCAGGTCCAGTTCGCAGACCACACCGGGCCCAGTCTCCAGACCACACCGGGGCCAATTGCCTGACCACACCTGGCCCAGTCTCCAGACTATACCAGGCCCAATCTCCAGACCACACCGTGCCCAGTCTCCAGACCACACCGGGCTCTGTCTCCAGACCACACTATGCTCAGTCTCCAGACCACACCGTGCCCCTTCGCCAGACCACACCGGGTCCAGTCTCCAGACCACACCAGGCCCAATCTCCAGACCACACCAGGCCCAGTCTCCACACCACACTGGGCTCAGTCTCCAGACAACACCAGGCTCATTTTCCAGACCACACTTGGTCCAGTCTCCAGACCACACCATGCCCAGTATCCAGACCACACTGGGCTCAGTCTCCAGACCACACCGGGCCCGGTCTCCAGACCACACCAGGTCCAGTCACTAGACCACACCGGGCCCCGTCTCCAGACCACACCGGGGCCAATCTCCTGACCACACCTGGCCCAGTCTCCAGACCACACCGGGTCCAATCTCCAGACAACACCAGACCCAATCTCCAGACCACACTGTGCCCAGTCTCCAGACCACACCGGGCTCTGTCTCCAGACCACACCTGGCCCAGTCTCCAGACCACACTGGGCTCTGTCTCCAGACCACTGCGTGCCCAGTCTCCAGACCACCCTGGGTCCAGTCTCCAGACCACACCAGGCCCAATCTCCAGACCACACTGGGCCCAGTCTCCAGACCACACCAGGCTCTTTTTCCAGGTCACACCGGGCCCAATCTCCAGACCACACCGGGCCCAATCTCCAGACCACACTGTGCCAAGTCTCCAGATCACACCGGGCCCAATCACCAGACCACACCGGGCCCAATCTCCAGACCACACTGTGCCCAGTCTCCAGATCACACCGAGCTCTGTCTCCAGACCACACTGGGCTCAGTCTCCAGACCACACGGGGCGCAGTCTCCAGGCCACACCAGGCCCAGTCTCCAGACCACACCGTGCCCAGTCTCCAGACCACACCGGGCTCTGTCTCCAGACCACACTAGGCTCAGTCTCCAGACCACACCGTGCCCCGTCGCCAGACCACACCGGGCCCAGTCTCCAGGCCACACCAGGCCCAATCTCCAGACCACACTGGGCCAAGTCTCCAGACCACTCCGTGCCCAGTCTCCAGACCACATCGGGCTCTGTCTCCAGACCACACCGGGCTCTGTCTCCAGACCACACTGTGCCCAACCTCCAGACCACACCGGGCTCTGTCTCCAGACCACACCGTGACCAGTCTCCAGACCACACCGGGTCCAATCTCCAGACCACACCGGGCCCAGTCTCCAGAACACAACGGGTCAAGTCTCCAGACCACACCGGGCCCCGTCGCCAGACCACACCGGGTCCAGTCTCCAGACCACACCTGGCCCATTCTCCAGACCACACTGTGCCCAGTCTCCAGACCACACCGGGCTCTGTCTCCAGACCACACCGGGCCCAATCTCCAGACCACACTGTGCCCAGTCTCCAGACCACACTGGGTCCAGTCTCCAGACCACACCAGGCCCAATCTCCAGACCACACTGGGTCCAGACTCCAGACCACACCAGGCCCAATCTCCAGACCACACTGGGTCCAGCCTCCAGACCATACCAGGCCCAATCTCCAGACCACAACAGCCAAGTCTCCAGACCACACCAGGCCCAATATAAAGATTTTTAAAACTACTCGAACTTCAGTCTGTGACAGCACTGGGCCTCCAGACCACACTGGTCTCAGTCTCCAGGCCACACCAGGCCCAGTCTCCAGTCCACACCCGGCCCAGTCTGCAAACCACACCCGGCCCAATCTCCAGACCACACCCGGCCCAATCTCCAGACCACAACGGGCTCTGTCTCCAGACCACACCAGGCCCAGTCTCCAGACCACACCGTGACCAGTCTCCAGACCAACCAGGCACTTTCTCCAGACCACACCCGGCCCAATTTCCAGACCACACTGGTTCCAGTCTCCAGACCACACCGGGCCCAGTCTCCAGACCACACCGGGCCCAGTCTCCAGACCACACCGGGCCCAATCTCCAGACCACACCGGGCCCAGTCTCCAGACCACACCAGGCCCAGTCTCCAGACCACACCCGGCCCAGTCTCCAGACCACACCAGGCGCAATCTCCAGACCACACCCGGCCCAATCTCCAGACCACACCGTGCCCAGTCTCCACACCACACCGTGACCAGTCTCCAGACCAACCAGGCACTTTCTCCAGACCACCCCCGGCCCAATCTCCAGACCACACCGGGCCCAGTATCCAGACCACACCGGGCCCAGTCTCCAGACCACACCGGGCCCAATCTCCAGACCACACCGTGACCAGTCTCCAGACCAATCAGGCACTTTCTCCAGACCACACTGGTTCCTGTCTCCAGACCACACTGGGTCCAGTCTCCAGACCACACCATGCCCAGTATTCAGACCACACTGGACTCAGTCACCAGACCACACCGGGCCCTGTCTCCAGACCACACCAGGTCCAGTCCACAGACCACAACGGGCACAGTCTCCAGACCACACCGGGCTTTGTCTCCAGACCACACTATGCTCAGTCTCCAGACCACACCATGCCCCTTCGCCAGACCACACCGGGTCCAGTCTCCAGATCGCACTGGGCCCATTCTTCAGTCCACACTGGGCTCTGTCTCCAGACCACACCTGGCCCGATCTCCAACCACACTGTGCCCAGTCTTCAGACCACACCGGGCCCAGTCTCCAGACCACACAGGGTCCAGTCTCCAGACCACACTGGGCTCTGTCTCCAGACCACGCCGTGCCCAGTCTCCAGACCACACTGGGTCCAGTCTCCAGACCACGCCGTGCCCAGTCTCCAGACCACACCGTG
>NW_025209526.1:14520-16914 GCF_004010195.1 Chiloscyllium plagiosum
CCACACCAGGCCCAATCTCCAGACCACACCGGGCCCAGTCTCCAGACCACAACAGCCAAGTCTCCAGACCACACCAGGCCCAATATAAAGATTTTTAAAACTACTCGAACTTCAGTCTGTGCCAGCACTGAGCCTCCAGACCACACTGGGCTCAGTCTCCAGGCCACACCAGGCCCAGTCTCCAGACCACACCGGGCCCAATCTCCAGACCACACTGGGCACAGTCTCCAGACCACACTGGGCACAATCTCCAGAGCACTCCGGGCCCAGTCACCAGACCACACCAGGCCCAATCTCCAGACCACACCGTGCCCAGTCTCGAGACCACACCGGGCTCTGTCTCCAGACCACACTAGGCTCAGTCTCCAGACCACACCGTGCGCCGTCGCCAGACCACACTGGGTCCAGTCTCCAGACCACACTGTGCCCAGTCTCCAGACCACACCGGGCTCTGTCTCCAGACCACACCGGGCCCAATCTCCAGACCACACTGTGCCCAGTCTCCAGACCACACCGGGTCCAGTCTCCAGACCACACCAGGCCCAATCTCCAGTCCACACTGTGCCCAGTCTCCAGATCACACCGGGCTCTGTCTCCAGACCACAGTGGGCTCAGTCTCCAGACCACACTGGGCTCAGTCTCCAGACCACACCAGGCCCAGTCTCCAGACCACACCAGGCCCAGTCTTCAGACCACACGAGTCTCAGTCTCCAGACCACACCGGGTCAAGTCATCAGGACACACCGGGCCCATTCTCCAGACCACACCGGGCCCAGTCTCCAGACCACACCAGGCCCAATCTCCGGACCACACCGGGCCCAGTCTCCAGACAACACCAGGCCCAATCTCCAGACCACACTGTGCCCAGTCTCCAGACCACACCGGGCTCTGTCTCCAGACCATACCGGGCCCAATTCTCAGACCACACTGTGCCCAATCTCCAGACCACACTATGCCCAGTCTCCAGACCACACGGGGTCCAGTCTCCAGACCACACCAGGCCCAATCTCCAGACCACGCCGGACCAAGTCTCCAAAACACACCGGGCCCAGTCTCCAGACCACACCGGGCTCTGCCTCCAGACCACAACGGGCCCGAACTCCAGACCACACTGGGCACAGTCTCCAGACCACGCCGTGGCCAGTCTCCAGACCACACTGGGTCCAGTCTCCAGACCACACCACGCCCAGTATCCAGACCACACTGGGCTCAGTCTCCAGACCACACCGTGCCCAATCTCCCGACCACACCATGCCCAGCCTCCAGACCACACCAGGCCCAGTCTCCAGACCACACGAGTCTCAGTCTCCAGACCACACCGGGCCAAGTCACCAGGACACACCGGGCCCAGTCTCCAGACCACACCAGGCCCAGTCTCCAGACCACACCGAGCCCATCTCCTGACCACACCTGGCCCAGTCTCCAGACCACACAAGGCCCAATCTCCAGACCACACTGTGCCCAGTCTCCAGACCACACCGGGCTCTGTCTCCAGACCACACCGGGCCCAATCTCCAGACCACACTGTGCCCAATCTCCAGACCACACTGTGCCCAGTCTCCAGACCACACTGGGTCCAGTTTCCAGACCACACCAGGCCCAATCTCCAGACCACACTGTGCCCAGTCTCCAGACCACACTGTGCCCAGTCTCCAGACCACACTGGGTCCAGTCTCCAGACCACACCAGGCCCAATCTCCAGACCACACCGGGCACAGTCTCCAAAACACACCAGGCCCAATCTCCAGACCACACCGGGCCCAGTCTCCAGACCACACCATGCCCAGCCTCCAGACCACACCAGGCTCTTTTTCCAGACCACACCGGGCCCAATCTCCAGACCACACCAGGCCCAATCTCCAGACCACACTGTGCCCAGTCTCCAGACTACACTGGGCTCCGTCTCCAGACCACACCAGGCCCAGTCTCCAGACCACACCGGGTCCAGTCTCCAGACCACACTGGGCTCTGTCTCCAGCCCACACCGTGCCCAGTCTCCAGACCACACCGGGCTCTGTCTCCAGACCACACCAGGCCCTGTCGCCAGACCACACCAGGCCAGTCTCCAGACCACACCCGGCTCAGTCTCCACACCACACCAGGCCCAGTCTCCAGACCACACGAGGCTCAGTCTCCAGACCACACCGGGCCAAGTCTCCAGGATACACCGGGCCCAGTCTCCACACCACACAGGTCTTTGTCTCCAGGCAACACCAGGCTCAGTCTCCAGACCACACCAGGCCAAGTCTCCAGATCACACCGGGCCCAATCTCCGGACCACACCAGGCCCAATCTCCAGACCACACCGGGCCCAGTCTCCAGACCATACCAGGCCCAATCTCCAGACCACACCGGGCCCAATCTCCAGACCACACTGTGCTCAGTCTCCAGACC
>NW_025209527.1:0-6348 GCF_004010195.1 Chiloscyllium plagiosum
TGTGTTGTGTCTACTTGTTTGCGTTTGTTTTTGGGGAAGTGGTGGATTGTGTTTATTGGTTAACCGTATTTCTGGATAACGTTGTATAGATATACATCCGCTTTTTGTGGTTATTTGTTGCTGAAGTGATATATAGCACCTTCAAATGATGTAATGATGCACTCTCCAGTTTTTAATGTGTTTCATATTAAACTGCTTCTGAAACTCAGGCAAAGTGTTCAATTTCTCGAACAATCTAATTTTTTTCAATCGCATGTCAATGCTGGGAACAGTGCAGATTGATTTCCAGCGTGATACTCACTGTATTTAGCAAAATTTATGTTGAATCTTATTTTATCATATTGAAATCTATAGCTAAAGAACACGTTGATGAGACTACAACAGGAGGACTGGACTCATACTGTTCACCTTATTCAAGGAAGGAAACAGTTCAATATGTTTTAACAGAATATTACCTGAAATGAGCGGGCTCTATATTTTAGGTAAAAAAAGATTGCAGACTAAGCTTCTCCGTACCACATTAAGATATGATCTAACTCTGAGATTACTGACATTAAAACGTCTTGATTGAAACGTGCACTGCCCTGAGGGCAGTTTAAAATAATAAAGGTGAAGAGAACATTTACACTTTCAGACGCATCTAGAACCGAATATCACTGTTTGGATATTGGAGTAACACTCGTTAAGAAAAACATGATTTTTTTTACCCTCGTATGTCATCAATATTTCTGTTTGACTCTCCAATGACATGGTTAAAACTGAATACTTAACTATTTTAAAGGTAAATGGGAATAATATCTAGTTGAACAAAGGAAGTCGGGAATGTGGACCTGAGTTGCAAGCAGATCAGCCAAGTACCAAATGAATGACAGAGCAACCTGTGAGATCTGAATGTAGTGCGTCTCTTTCTATTTCATATGTCTGCAAATTACAAGGTAGAATGTTGAACTTTCGTTCTTAGAACACTTTACAAATCTCTTCGTATTACGCATAATTTAAATTTTTAATGTGTCTGTTTATTTTGATGATGTGTTTCTACTTTTCATGCCATGCTGTTTATGAAAATTGCAAAGGACAATGAACTCATCGCCATTCCTTAGAATTCCTTTACGCATGACAAACTGTTTTGAATTTCAAAACACATGTTTTCTCGCAGCGACCATCAGGTCATTTTGACTTTTCCCTTCTCTTTTGTTGTAACTTGTGAGGATTGTGGAAATCAGAATAACCGACATTAACTTGCTTGCTTCTATCTACTAATTATGAAAAATGTTCCAATATTTTGAGCAGACGGTTCTCTACTAGAGGCTCTCAAAACACCGCCACGAAGGTCCCTGAACACGAATGGCTCAGCTTTTACCGTCTGGGACTTGTATGCGATGAAATCACCATTTGAAATTGTTTTAAGATATTTTGTTATTTCATAGTTATTGCTGGCACTCTTCATCACCAGAGATTTTTGAATGTGTAACCAAATGATCAACCAAAGCCGAGTGATGGTTCTGCATTATTGTCACAGTGAACTGATCAAAAATATTTATATTGTTCCGCTCTTTCACTTGCACTTAAATTTGCGATGATACTGATCATGTTCTTGAAAAATGTGGCCTTTCGACTTGCACCAGTCAGTACCTTCTGCCTTTGGAAATGGCAGATCCAATACGACAGTGGATTCTTGAACCTTAGTTCCAATCGTTTTTTTTTACTCATTACACTGTTGTCTGTTGTACATGTGTACATGTGTACTGTTGTCCATGCTCTTCGTCGGGTACACACAGAATGTTGAGTTTGAGTCAACGTTAATTTCACCTTTGAACGACTTATGACCTTTTCTTTGTCACTGTCAAAGCTCAAAATATTGTACTGAGAGAACTGAAGCTGCAGGTCTCACAACAACCAGCGTTTTTATTTTACCTTTTTAAAAATACCTCTTTAGCTTTCACAGGAATTTAGATATGTAACTCACAACGTTCCATGGTTCTGCTATATTAAGCCAATCTAAAACAGGGATCTTGGATGAATGTGAAATAATTACTTCGGTATGGTTTCAATCCAATTGCTCCCATTTCTTTTAGTTTTGCTGCCGAACGCTCTGACTCTTCGCCACATAAATTTAAGTAGTCACATCCGTTAGAGACTGAGAGGTCAGAACATCAAAGATAAGTGTGAAGACGCTGAAACGGAGAGTTGAATGAGCTTTGTGTTTTTCCTCGGCAGCATATCTGGCAGCTGCATTCTTCTGTTTTTTACCATTACAGGAGCAAATGCAAGGAATTATAGCAAGTCTGAATTCATATGACTTCGAGGTGGATTCATGCCACGCAGACTGAGTTGTGACATGAACACATTTATTTATGGATTGACTTATTCCTCGTTAAGTGAGGAACTTAAGTGTTCAATGTAATATGCTGCTAAATAAAAACTTTGATTTCGAAACAGGAAAACTGAGAGCACCCGGAGTCATATCCGAGCGCTTTTGGTGTAATACTGACAACTACATCACATATTATCAATTAAATGTATGACAAGCTCTGTGGAAATTCATCAATATTCTTCCTGACTACTCCGCCCCCACCCCACTCCGGCCTATCACCCTCACCTTGACCTCCCTTCACCTATCGCATTTCCAAAGCCCCTCCCCAAGTCCCTCCTCCCTACCTTTTATCTTAGCCTGCTCGACACACTTTCCTCATTTCTGAAGAAGGGCTTATGCCCGAAATGTCGATTCTCCTGTTCCTTGGATGCTGCCTGACCTGCTGCGCTTTTCCAGTAACACATTTTCAGCTCTGTGGAAATTCAGTAAAGCACGATTGATAACATGTCAACACACGTCCAACATTTCTGTTACCTCTTCTAAAACATCTGGCAACTTTGAAGACACAAATTGCATGAGGGAAACCATGTTTCTAATCGTGTTACCGTTTGACAAGTGATGTACAAATCTTTCATGATTTATAATTTCTGTCGTGATTCCAGCCTGTAATTTCGGATTTTACTTTTGCAACCTCTTTTCAGCAATACAGTTGCAATATTCCAATATTCTGGCACCTCCCCAACTACTGTCAATTACTAAAAAGCATAATTCCTTTAAAGTATCTAATTCCCTCAACTACCATTTTCAAGATCCTTGAATGAATGTTATCTGGAACAAATTTGTTTTCAACTTCGGCACATCTTTTCGTCAAGAACTTCTTCCTTATCAAATGCTATGCTTTCTTGATAAATGCTTCACTAATGTCACTGTACTTTCGTTAGCATCTCGCTCGTTCATAAATAGTTGCCTTACACTTCTTATAACATACAAATTTCCTTGCAATCAAACCTAAAATCGTGAATTAGAATAACACAAAAACGGGCAAAGAACAACTCCATGTTACATGCTGAACTCTTAACCTATCCGTCTGAATAGCTTTCGAGTGTGTGATGTTTGAAAAATCACTGTGGGACTGGCAACACCAGAAGAGCAGGATAATCGACGTTTCGGGCATCATCCGTTCATTAGGAATTCCTGACGTAAGGTTTGAGCCGAAAAATTCGATTGTCCTGCACCCCGGATGCTGCCTGACCTGCTGTGCTTTACCAGCAACACCCTCACGACTCTGATCTCCACCATCTGAAGTCCTCACATTGCCCTTTCGGAGTAACTGCATATTCTTTCAAAAGTGCAAATCTATCCATCATCGAAACCCAGCATTAAAGTCAAACAATGTTAAAGTTATCACTAGAAATCTTCTTGATCCTTATTTCTGCCTTAATACGAATTAAAATAATCTCTATGAATCCAATGCTGAATTTTATGCCTACACCCAATCAAAGAGTAATATATATATTGTTTGATTTTCACTTTCAAAATGAACCACACTGCACACCAAGCTCCCTTACTGCCACCCACACCCCCCGTTATTTCACTCTCTCAAGAAATGATAGTGGTTTCCATGTGTTGCTACATGTATGCATTGACAGATTAAGATGGTAGATGAGGTGTCGTCCACGTGCATGGAACATTGATGAGGACGGAAAGGAGTGACGACTCTAATTTAAAATAGAATAACTGACAGGTGTGGCACAATGCAGCAGCCTGAGAGATTAAGGGTGCTTTGGAAGCTTGTTTCTGTTAGTGGCCGAATTATTTCAAGATTTAACATTAATACCTGACAGTCGTTTCTTCAAGCAAAATGCCTGCTTACTATGACAAATGTCCTTGTCGTGGGAAACATCGACGAGGAGAAAGTATTCAGTAAGGATGCAGGAGATCAGAGTGAAACGGTCTGTCAGGCAGCATGTGTGGAGCAGGGCACTCGACTTTTGGGAGTAAGGGGGCTGATCGATAGATAATTGGAAGGGAGATTTGGGTGGAGGATGGTAGCTAGAAAAGCGAATGTTGGAGATGAAGGTGTTGGGATATGGTGATTTATCAGAGGGGAGGGTGCAGCAGATAGGTGGTACTGATGTGAACATTTCAAGAAGATGATGTTAAGATGAAGTTTTTGTTCTGGCATAAAGTGTCGGGTTTTCTTTTTAAAAACTTAATATTATATGTTTCTACATATATAAAAATATTTCCTATATTTTGAGTGTCCCAATGAAGAAGATAAGATGTTGTTCCTGATGGGGCGGGTGGAGGACGTCTAGGAGTGTCAAGTCTTTGTTGAAATGGGAGAGGGTTTTACTGTGTTCTGCCACAGAGTCGCAGTTTTCTTTAGTGCGAACACCTCACCGCCTGTGTCTGACCACTTCACTCACCCCACTTCCCAAAGAAATGCAAGTCCTTTATTTCCTCCACCGCCAAAGCTTAATGAGTCATCACCTGGAGGAAGGACTACTTGTCTTCCGCCTTGCGAGTGTCCAACCACACGTGAATCAATGTCTATTTCACCAGTTTACTCATTTCCACTCACACCACCTAATCCAGAATCTAACTCTCCCTCTTGTGATCGCTCACTTGGACTGTCCGAGCTTTCAACTTGCTTTGCACCTGTCCACTGCACCCTCCGCTCCAGTCTGACACCGCTATCCACCAACATCTATGAACATCTCTCGACTTCCTCACTCCCATATCACAGGACTCAGCCCCTCCCATTTATCTCTTTGCTCCTTGTTCCCATCCCCTATATTCCTGATTAATAGCTTATGCTCGTAACATCAACGCTACCGCTCCTCAGACGCTGCCTGATCTGCAGTCGTTTACCAGCACCACAATATTTGACTATACAATGTGAGAGAGATGAGTGAAAATGTAGTGATTTCCCTGTTTCTGCTCTCGTCGTGTGATCATACCTGAATGACTTAGTTTAAAGGCAGAAGTTTGCTTACCCTTTATTTTGTTATGGAATAAAGCAAACCAGATCCCAACTGCCCCCAACCCAGCCTAGTACAAAGCATTTTATGGGGTGGCATGACACTAACTTCTGTACTTTTTGAAACGCAAAAGTCATGCGCTGGAAACTATGCGTGATTCGATCTGTCTACCACAGAGCTTTCAGCAAAACATGCAGTATGTTTACAGCACAGCTAAAATAACACAAACACACACAAAACGATTTAGTAGAACTCTAAACCTTTGACATACTTAACAAGGTAATATATTGTCCAAGCACTTGCCGTCAGCTCTTTCACTGTGACCACATTCACCATAAACATGCCTTTTGCAAGTGAATGCGCGAACACAATTAATATTTTCATCAGCTGTTTCTATCAAGTTCAGGAGAAGAAGCACCAATAGAAACATTCTCCGCCTTTGATTTCGAAGAGGAAGCCATGTTGTCTGAGCCCTCAGTCCAGGAACAGAGAATTCACCCTTTCAGCTCAGACAGCCTGGAAAAAGCCACCAAGAGAACCAAAGTAATTACGTTGGATTTGTGTGAGCTTTATCGGGCTCAATTATTATTCTTTTGTCTTATTGGAAGGAAACACCTCGGGAAAGACAAACGTTGTTGGCCTGCTTGAAGGAGACGTTTTGGTATCATTACAACGATAAATACAAATTTATTGTAGCTTACTGCAAGGTCTATATTCTGTTCATAACATTGAGATGGGACGAAATCTGCATAAAACATAATTGCGATGCTAATTAAATGTCATTCAAGATACAATAATTTACAGAGCCGAAATTTCAAGTGTTCAAAAATGAAAAATGGTGAATCCCAATACAGCTCAATTATCTTACAACGAGATGATTCGTCTTCGTTTTCCGATGACGTTAGGTTAGATGTAACAATAGGTTACGACAACAGTGATTGCATTCTGACAATCAATGCTTCACTTGTATCATCTGTATCCAAACAATGACTGCTGGAACATCAATGCTATGCATCCAGTTCCTTTATCCACATATAGAATCTAAAATCT
>NW_025209527.1:6672-16923 GCF_004010195.1 Chiloscyllium plagiosum
CGAAAATTATCGCGATGAAGAATGCAAGAATTTTCACCATGCAAAGACATCATCACAGATTCACCACACCCAGGTCCACCCCAGGAGCTGCACCACCACGCTCCCCAAAAACCAAAGTGCACAATTACTGATTGGAGACATGGGCCAAGCAATTATAAACCTCTCGTACGTTTGTATCACACGGAATCAAATATTGATTGAGCAAAATGGGGTACTGTCCTTCGAGGGTTCGAATGTCTTTCTTAATGCTGAGTACGTAGATTTGGCTGCACATGCCAGCACTTTTCGGTGGTAGCTGAATCGAGAGGAGAGCTGAATGTCATTTTTTCTGTTGTTTTGATGTTTTAATTCCCCATCAACTGTTGTGTTCTATTTCTCTCACATTTTTGGTCACCCACTCCACCTCTGTATGTTTCTCAATAAGGATTCTCCACGAATCACTGGTTTTATGAAATACTGCCGTTGCCTCTCCTCCTTCTACACTCCATGTCTCTGTCTCTCATTCCAGGTCACACTCTCTGCTTCACAACCTATATTTCTCCCCTCCCTACCCCCGTCTCCTTTTGACCATATCCCTGACTCTGCTTTCTCCACTGTCCTGGATATAAACAAATGTTTTTCCCTGTGCACTGCAGCTTCAGTGGATCATCAATGAGCGAGCCGCTCGCGATATGGAATGGGTCCATGATGAGGGATACTGTTTGGCTGTGGTCACTTCAGAACCTGAAGCAAACTGAGTGTGATCATGAGTCCCCGAAACCCGGGAATTACCTTCACGGTAATCATACGAATGTTACATTGGATTGGCCTTCTCACTACCGACATAATCAGAGCAAACAATTAGTAATGGGTTCTGCTGTTGAATAGAAAAGTTCTTACTTTTTACTACTGTCAAGTATATTTTATGTTGCAATTTTTGGCATCATGCGCCACATTTTACATAACCAGTGAACAAACCAGGAATTCTATGATTCTATTCTATGCTTCTGAATGAGCTGCACAACATATTTTATGGGAAGAATTTGTCACTGCTTTTAGTTTTGCAGATGTGCTTTGATTAGCTCCCCACATGTATTTTAATAATCCACTTAACCTTCAAACCGGAGCTGCTAGATGCCAACTCTTTTGTTTTGACTGTCCAAATCCAATTAGCTTAGCTTCGGTACAGTGTGGAAGCACGCCCTTCGGGGCAATCAGTCCACACCGACACGACGAAGAGTTTTCAAACCAGGAGAACAATTGACCCTTCTCGCCTATTGAACGATTCAATGTGATCCCAGGATCTGATGTTAACCTCAGGTCAAAATTCATCTGGTAGTCTTTCATCCATTCAGTATTCAACAAGCATTCAACAATACATTGAAATTGCCTGCATCCAATGACCTTTGATGAAGGAAAACCCGAAGACTCACAGATCTATGAGAGAACTACCAGAACATGCCTCATTTCTAATGTAAATGTTCGCGCCATTTAAAACAAATGCCTGTAGAACCCTTTGTTCTTAGAATATGATTTTCATTTTGTCCAGCTCCACCAATTCAATCAGATCTTATATGTTTTGAATAACTCAAGTGTGGTTTACACAACCATAATCATATTGAGTCGTGAGCAGGCTCCGGAGGGCAGGGCGTTCTTTGTTTGCATCTTAAATATGCAGTTATGACAAACGTCTGATAGCAAGAAACGACAACACAAAGAATGACAGTTTCCCTTTGCAAAACTGGCTAGACAGAAGGGAAAAAAAGACATTGAACATCTAATTTCAGGAGGGTTGGTCCGGCGGATTTGACGGAGGGAAGAGGCGTCTTTGCACATTATAAATACAAAAACAAGTTAATTCGGGCTTCTATTGAAGATTCTAGTCCATCTACGTAAAATCTTTGTGATTATGGACGTGATTTGAATTTCAGACACATGGGGACTAACGTTTCACGATAGCTGGTGAGAAATTTCGGCTTTCAAATTGTTATGTGATCCCGTAAGAAAACATTTCACAATCTGTCCGTTAACATTTGGATTGTCGACATATGCTAAGCTGTTTACGGCTCAAAAACAGGCTTAATCTTTCAAGTCCCAGTTGCAAAATGCATTCACCAGATAAGCAGATTGAATGGAAATTCCAGTTTGCTCCCACATTCCAAAGAGGCGAAATATAGTTGAATTACAAATGCAAAGTTCCTGATATTGATCAAGACTGTGAAGACGAGGTGCAACAACCACTGGAAATGCGACTTTGCAGGGATGAAGTATGGGGTTGGTAATGGATTTGATGCTCTCCGAATGGTGTGTGAGGATTGTTGGGCTGAATGGCCTTTTTTCATGCTATGGGGATTCTATGATTCGCTTCTATGCTTCTGAATGAGCGGTACAACGCACTTTGTCTGAAGAATTTGTGACTGCTTTTAATTTTGCAGATGTTCTTTCATTAACTCCCCACAGGTATTTAAATAATCCACTTACCCATCAAACTCGAGCTGCTAGATGCCAACACTTTTGCTTTGACTGTCCAATTCCAATTAGCTTAGCTTCAGAACAGTGTGGAAGCAGGCCCTTCGGGGCAATCAGTCCACAATGACACGACGAAGAGTATGCAACACAGACCAATTTCCCTATGAGAAATTCAGCTTGCACTGTTTAGCATAGCAAATTCACCTGACCTGCAAAGCTTTGGACTGTGGGACGAAACCCACGCAGATATGGGAAGAATGTGCAAAGTCCACACAGACATTCACCCGATGCTCGAATCGAATTTGGTACCCTGCTGCTATGAAGCAGGAGTGCTCATCACAGTGCCAACATTAGGATAAAAGCTGTGCGAACGTGTCGTAAAATATCTGATGAGGTGACGTCAACCTAATCAGGCAATGATTAACAGCAAAGCAAAGGGATGGTTCTTCGAAATTACCTCAAATGCAGTCAGATAGGTAAACGTTTCAAAAAATAAATAGGCAGCAAACACATTGCACGGAATGTATTACAGACTTCCACAACATCCCGGGAGAAATGGAAGAACAGTTTCGTTGTCAAACTTGAGGCAACATTTCAAGCAAAATGGTTTGTGAAAATAAGGGATTTGTTCTTTCCAACATTTAATTTCATAGTCATGGCGAGAACGGTATACAGGCAGATGTTTTTTCAATGAACGTATTTCCCTCTATGCTCATCCCCTATGGAAAAGAACATTTCATTTTACCAGGCCATTTCTCGATATTTCCATCTTTTCTCATCCCTTCTCAGACACGTGCATATGTTCATAAGACATGGGAGCAAAATTAGGCCATTCGTTCCTTCCAGTCTGCTTCGCCATTCGATCATGGCTGACATGCTCACCACTCTTATTTGTCTGCCTTATCTCCATATTACCTCAACCCATTACCATGTCACAACCGTTCTAACTCGTCCTTAAATTTACTCACTGTCCCAGCTTTTACCGGATTTTGGTGCAACAAATTCCTCTGATCCATGAAGCTTTGGGAGCAGGAGATCCTCTGCAATAAATCTGCAATTGCTCAGATGCTTTATGTTGCTTTAGAAACTTCCGGTCTGATTCACCATCCAACATTTATTCCGAATGTACAGTGCTGATGCATGTCCCTCCTCTATCCTTACTGTTTTAGCGCTACCAAATTTAAAAAGGACAATGTCTCTGAACCATTGCATTCTACTACCATAGACTATAAGGCGTGGATAGACAGGCACACGACACCCATTTGCTTCATCCAGGAACACATACAGTACTTTAAAGTGAGACAAAGGTTCACTTGCATGTCTTCTAAACTAATTTACTGCATCAGGCGCTCCAGATGTAGTCTTCTCTCTGTTTGGGGGGGACAGAACGTAAACTAACAGAAAGTTTCACCAAACACTTCAACCAGGCCAGCCGGGGCGGATCTGATCTCCCAATCAGGCCCAGTTTTAAACTATGTTCCCACATGACGTTCCTTGGACTGGTCCATTGACACAATCAATCAAACATCAAATTCGGAGAACAACAACTCATCTTCTACCTGGGCAGCATGCAGTCTAGATTACTCAAAGCTGAGTTCTCCAAGTTCAAATGACGTCCTTTCCCAGACGCCATTACCCATCCTGGCCTCTCCCTCCTCACTTACATTTGTATCATCGGTTCTTCCTTCTATCCGCCAGCTTGATTCTTTCTCTCATCGACCAAAGATGTCGTACCGTCTACCTGTGTTCCCTCAACAGACCTCACCATCCTGCCCGCCCACCCCTTTCGGTGAAACGCCCGTTTCGCCCACGGCCAGTTTAGAAGAAGAGTAACACTCGAAAAGGTGCATTATGCACCTGCTGATGCTGTCTGGCTTTTGTTCTTCCCAAATCCCACTTGTCTCTCATGGGACAGACACTGGCAGATTTGGAGACACAGATTCGTTCACAAACTTACAGACAATGTTGACGGATGTCGGATCCCCCTTCCTTTCTCATTTAAACCCATAAATGCAAGGGCAAATGCGTTAAAACGCAGACACCTTCGAATGTGTGCACACGTGCAAATTAGAATTTAAATGGCCACAAAAAGACATGACCCACTCTCACTACTACCTTGACATACCGGTGAGGACGGACACCACATCGACCGAGATAACACATTCAGGGTTGGACAAACCAGAGTCACTCATGGAAATTCCAACCAGAGCCTTATCAACGAACACATTGACATGGGTCCCATTGACCACCCCCTGAGAAAAAGACAAGGAAATGATACCACAATAGGAAATCATGTCATTAATGGAAATGATATCGCCAATGCTAGTAGACTAAAATATGAAAAGAGAAAGCGGCGTACACCACCAGTTCTTCATTCGGAGGCTCACTGAAAATGTTACCTGGCATGATGACAGAACGTATGAAAGCAAAGCTTTCGGTTCAGTAAGCAAACCTACATCCAAAACTTGAACCTGAGCTTCAAATCTTCTGAAACCACGCGGCCTCACAAGTATATTCAAAGACGTTTGTGACCAAACATGTATGGATATAAATAGATAGAAACGAAGAAACACACAGACATATGCACAAACATTATTAAGCATACAAAAAATGACACAGTCATCGACATATGAAAATGTCAGAGAAAATATCACTCAGTCTCACACTGAACACTGATACATGCAAAGAATTAGTCATCTAGAAATGTGAAATACAAATGTAAATTCACAAGCAAAACTACATCATCACAGACATGTAAACATTGAACCACCGATATAAACTCAAACAGAAATATAAAATAAAAACACATAGTAAGACAGAGATACGCAGAGAGCGAAGTACACTTGCACATGCAGAGTCACTATTATTCATCAAAATTATAAACATATACACACACAGATAGCAACAACACAAACGGACGAGAATCCATTCATTTGATAAGGCATCTGTCATTTCGAACGCTAACATTGAGGATTTAAAAAACGGGAAATGCGGTCTAAAACTCGGCACTTTCCATTTGTTCGATCACATACCTTCACAACTTAATTCAATGGATTGCAAATTAAGCCCAGTAACAAAACGTGATTTGACTCATGTACCTGATTCGCGGAGACAACCCTCAATCAGCAGGTCCGGATTTAAATTTCAGTAAGGTCGCAATCAAATCATTTGAGCGAGCTCGCTTAATGGTGGAAAATGCCACGGGGCGTTGTTCAGTTTTGATGTTTATTTTGTAATTCAAAAAGAGATGTCACGGGACATTTCAATACGTATTGGAGCAGTTCACTGAACGTGGACTGTGTCACTGCATAAGTAAACATATTCGTGCAGCAGTTGATATTCAGCACCATCCCTCTGACATGTTGAAATGTGGCTGCAGGAAGATGGACTGCAATAAAATTTCACAGGAATGATATCCAGGAAAGACAATGGGAAACAATCATTACTAACATGGCTCAAGATGACCTCAGTAACGATAACAAGGAGATCAGCCATTGCCATGGAGACAATGTAGTGAACAGTGCAGGTAGAAAGGCCACATGTTTCGTTGAACTGGATCACTACCCCTCGTATATTCATTGGAGAAGACGGAATGCAAACTGAGCGCAAATCACTGTGTAAACAATATTGAATTCTGACCTTCACATTCAATACTAAATTAAGCGTTCATTCGTGCATGTCTTTGTGCGCGCGTGTGTGTGTGTGTGAGAGAGAGAGTGTGTGTGTGTTTGTGTGTGTGTGTGTGCGTGTCAGCCAGGGCCTCTGTGCATGTTGTGATGATGCTGTGCCTATAACAAGTTTATGTTGTCCTTGGCAATTTTTAAGAGAGGTTGTCATAAACATAACCTCTGAAACGTTTAGATCCAAAGGGTTTTAGGGACAGTTTGATCACAGCTGACAGAGACTGCCTTAGGCAAAAAGGCTTTTCTTTTCAAAAAAAAAAACACCTGTACAATGAAAGCGGAGTAAACGGTTTTCTTTTCTCAAGCTCAGCTTTTCTCTGGTTTGATTTAGTGTTTGATCGAGTGGCTGTTTACTGAAAGCAGTGAGACAATTTAAAAGCTGCTGGTCCATACTTGTCAACTCTCTGTGACCTCTCTCCTGTGTGACCTTTTGTTTGAATTTACCTTTTATGACAAGGGGTATATAAGGCATTGTTGCGAGCATTTGAACCAACAAGAGAATGTTGTGTGTTTTTTGTCTTTTCTGATAGTTTACGTTATTCTGTTCTGTTCTCTATTGGTTTTGTTTCATTCGGTAATTAATACTGTTTTGTTTAAAACTAAGTGGGTTAACCAGCTGCATTTCTCTTGGAATATCTGCCTTAAACCTGCTTAAAATAGGTCGCAAAGTTGGGGTTTGAGCCACGTTCTTGAAATGCTTTGAGGGTTTTTGTTCTGAATCAAATGAGAGAATGCATGTTAATTCCTTAGGCGTGTAAGTTATGGGAAAGGGGTAATTGCTCAACATTAATTTTGAGATTTTTATCACCACCCGAAAATAAATGTAACACGTCTGGTTTGGTTACATGAGACAAGCATTAGCCAAGCAACACCAAGAAAATTTAAATGAAGTACAGCAGGTAATGGAGAGCTGAAACGTGGGGAACGTTGGTGAAACAGGAGACGTGGCAGGGTCAGCGCAAAGAGAAAATGAGTGAAAGTTTCCAATTCGATATGCCTCGTTTGCAGAATAACCAAGAATGGTCAATAATTTTCAGTCATACACTTCTTGTCAAGGAGGAGCGAGGAGTGTTTGGACGTTATCCAGCTTCAGTCATGTTGCCCATACAGATCTTCAGCTTTCTATTCTCCATCCCAAGATCCAAACTCCTGCTTGAACCTCCACTGTTTGGAAAGGTCGCGTTTTTATATAAATTTGACTTTGCTTATCGGATGAACTGGGAAAACAAATCATTAAAGCAAAATAAAAGGAGCCTACTTCAGGATACAATTGATGCACATTTTTGCAACGCGTAGTCTGCCCAGTGTTATGCAGCTGCTCCGTCAAGAGAGCGTTGTGATGGAGTGGGAAGTCAGTCTGTGCACGAGTGGAGTTTCGCCTTAAAAGTAATAACTGATTGAACTGCGGATTTCTGAGATAATGTTGGTAAAATTCTTCTGGCCGAGAGTAACTATGTTGTTGTTTTGAAAAGCTAAAACAGCTTGGGTTCTGAACAAAGCGTTCAGAGGTAATCAGATCTTCACAAAAATAAGAGTTGATTCTACTCTCTCAAAAACAATAAGTTGAACAAGAAATAAAACTTTTTGTGTTCTTTCTTCCAGCAGCTACCGTGATTGCAATGTATAGAACATAGAACATAGAACAATACAGCACGGAACAGGCCCTTCGGCCCACGATGTTGTGCAGAACATTTGTCCTAGCTTAAGCACCCATCCATGTACCTATGCAATTGCCGCTTAAAGGTCACCAAAGATTCTGACTCTACCACTCCCACAGGCAGCGCATTCCATGTCCCCACCACTCTCTGGGTAAAGAACCCACCCCTGACATCTTCCCTATACCTTCCACCCTTCACCTTAAATTTATGTCCCCTTGTAACACTCTGTTGTACCCGGGGAAAAAGTTTCTGACTGTCTACACTATCTATTCCTCTGATCATCTTATAAACCTCTATCAAGTCACCCCTCATCCTTCGCCGTTCCAATGAGAAAAGGTATAGCACTCTTAAACTATCCTCGTACGGCTTTTCTCCATTCCTGGCAACATCCTGGTGAATCTTTTCTGCACCCTCTCCAAAGCATCCACATCTTTCCTAAAGTGAGGCGACCAGAACTGCACACAGTACTCCAAATGTGGCCTAACCAAAGTCCTGTACAGTTGTAACATCACCTCACGACTCTTGAATTGAATCCCTCTGCTAATGAACGCTAATACATCATAGGCCTTCTGACAAGCTCTATCCACCTGAGTGGCAAGTTTCAAAGATCTATGAACATAGACCCCAAGATCCCTCTGCTCCTCCACCACATTAAGAACCCTACCGTTAACCCTCTATTCCGTATTCTTATTTGTCTTTCCAAAATGGACAACCTCACACTTGGCAGGGTTGAACTCCATCTGCCACTCCTCAGCCCAGCTCTGCATCATATCTAAGTCCCTTTGCAGCTGACAACAGCCCTCCTCACTATCCACAACTCCACCAATCTTCATATCATCTGCAAATTTACTGACCCACCCTTCGACTCCCTCATCCAAGTCATCAATAAAAATTACGAACAGCAGAGGACCCAGAACTGATCCCTGCGGAACTCCACTTGTAACTGGGCTCCAGGCTGAATATTTACCATCTACCACCACTCTCTGCCTACGACCGGTTAGCCAGTTTTCTATCCAATTGGCCAAAGTTCCCTCTATCCCATGCCTCCTGACTTTCCGCATAAGATCCTGACTTTCCGCATAAGAAAGCATTCCCTCACACAGTGAGGGAATGCTGTCGTTTTTTGTGCACAGCACGTTCCCACATGGGGAGGGAATGCTGTAGTAGTTTGTGCACAGCATGATCCCACAGTGAGGGAATGGTGTAGTAGCTTGTGCACAGTTATCCCTATTCCCTTTTTTGAACAGGGGCACAACATTCGCCACTCTCCAGTCCCCTGGTACCACCCCCGTTGACAGTGAAGATGAAAAGATCATTGCCAACGGTACTGCAAATTCCTCTCTTGCTTCCCACATAATCCTAGGATATATCCCGTGAGGCCCGGGGGACTTGTCTATCTTCAGGTTGTTCAAAATATCCAACATATCTTCCTTCCTAACAAGTATCTCCTCTAGCTTACCAGTCTGTTTCACACTCTCCTCTTCAACACTACGGTCCCTCTCATTCGTAAATACTGAAGAAAAGTACTCATTCAAGACCTCTCCTATCTCTTCCGACTCAATACACAGTATCCCAATACTGTCCTTGATTGGACCTAGCCTCGTTCTCGTCATTCTCATGTTTCTCACATACGCATAAAATGCCTATGGGTTATCCTTTATCCTATCCGCCAAAGATTTTTCATGCCCTCTCTTAGCTCTCCTAATCCCTTTCTTCAGGTCCCTTCTGGCTATCCTGTATCCCTCCACTGCTCTGCCTGAACCTTGTTTCCCCTACCTTATGTAAGCCTCCTTCTTCCTCTTTACAAGACATTCAACCTCCCTCGTCAACCAAGGTTCCCTCACACGACTATTACTTTCCTGCCTGACAGGTACATACATATCAAGGACACGTCGTATCTGTTCCTTGAAAAAGTTCCACATTTCCACGACATCCTTCCCTGACAGCCTATGCTCCCAACTTATGCTCCTCAGATCCTGTCTTACAGCATCGTAATTACCCTTCCCCCAATTGTAAAACCTACCCTTTTGCACGCACCTATCTCTCTCCATAACCAAGGTGAAAGTTTAATGAGAACTTAAATGGACCAGAGATTTTTTTTTTACATCAGGTTAGTTACAATGTGGAAACTGGCCCTTCGGCCCAACAACGCCACACCAACCCTCGGAAAAGCAACCCATCCATTCCCATTCCCCTACACCTAACACTACGGGCATTTCACCTAACCTGCACATCTTTGGACTTTCGGAGGAAACTGGAGCACCCGGAAGAAACCCACGCAGACAGGGAGAGAATGTGCAAATTCAACACAGACAGTTTCTTGAGGTGGGAATTGAACGCGATTCTCTGGCGCGGTGATGCAGCAGTGCGAACCGCCGTGCCCTCCTGCCACCCTTATTAAAACTGGTCCCACTGAAGATCGAACTCTCAACCTCGACATTTCATGCATTTTAATACTCCTT
>NW_025209528.1:0-15063 GCF_004010195.1 Chiloscyllium plagiosum
GTGTGTGTGTCTCTTCTCTGCATCGGCGAGGTTTTGAGAAGATTTGTAGCTCAGTTTGAGGTTCAGGATGTAGGTTTGCTTGCTGAGCTGGAAGGTTCATTTTCAGACGCTTCGTCACCATACTAGGTAACATGTTCAATGAGCCTCCAGACGAAGCATTGCTAATGATTCCTGCTTTCTGTTTATATGTTTGCATTTCATTGGGTTGATGGTGTCATTTCCTGTAGTGATGTTATTTTCTGTTTTTTTTTCAGGGGTGATAGATGGGGTCTAACTCAATGTGTTTGTTAATAGAGTTCTGGTTGGAATGCCAAGCTTCTAGGAATTCTCATGTGTGTCTCTGTTTGGCTTGTCCAAGGCTGGCTGTGTTGTCCCAGTCGAAGTGGTGTCCTTCCTCATCTGAATGTAAGGATATTAGTGAGAGAGGGTCATGTCATTTTGTGGCTAGTTGATGTTCAGGTATCCTGGTGGCTAGTTTTCTGCCTGTTTGTCCAATGTAGTGTTTGTTACAGTCCTTGCATGGTATTTTGTAAATGACATTAGATTTGCTTGTTGTCTGTGTAAGGTCTTTCAAGTTCATTAGCTGCTGTTTTAGTGTGTTGTGGGTTTGTGGGCTACCATGATGCCAAGGGGTCTGAGTAGTCTGGCAGTCATTTCAGAGATGTCATTGATGTAGGGAAGAGCGGCTAGGGTTTCTGGATGCTTGTTTGGGATTGTTGCTGAGAAATCTGTGGACTGTCTTCATTGGGTACTTGTTCTTTTGAATACACTGTATAGGTGATTTTCCTCTGCTCTGCGTAGTTCCTCTGTGCTGCAGTGTGTGTTGGCTCGTTGAAATAATGTTCGAATGCAGCTTCATTTGGAGATATTGGGATGATTGTTTCTGTAGTTCAGTATTTGGTCTGTGTGTGTTGTTTTCCTGTGGATGCTGGTTTGAAGTTCCCCACTGACTGTTCGCTCTACTCTAGAAATGGCAGTTTGTTGTTGTATTCCTCCTCTTTTAGTAAATTTATGCCAGTAAGGGTATTATTGATGGTCTTGAAGGTGTCCTCTAATTTGTTTAGCGATGACAAAGGGTGTCATCCACGTAATGGACCCAATGTTTGGGTTGGATGGTTGGCAGAGCTGTTTGTTCCAGTCTCTGCATTACTGTCTCTGCTAAGAGCCCTGATATCGGAGATCCCATGGGTGTTCCGTTGGTTTGTCTGTAGGTTTTCTATTTGAAGGTGAAGTGTGTGGTAAGGCATAGGTCCACTAGCTTGATGATGCTGTCCTAGTTGAAGAAGTTGGTGGTGTTTGGTGTCTTGGTGTTTCTGCGGTTCTTAGCAGAAACTGTAATGCAGAGACTCAAACGAATAGCTCTGCCAACCATCCAACCCAGACTTTGGGTCTGCAAGGTGGATGACACCTTTGTCATCACTAAATGAAACAAATTAGAGGAAACTTTCAAGACCATCAATAATACCCTTACTGGCATAAAATTCACTAAAGAGGAGGAAAACAACAACAAACTGCCATTCCTAGATGTCACAGTAGAGCGAACAGCCAATGGGGAACTTCAAACCAGCATCTACAGGAAAACAACACACACGGACCAAATACTGAACTACAGAAACAATCATCCCAACACCCACAAATGAAGCTGCATCAGAACATTATTTCAATGAACACAGTCCCCCGATTTCTCAGCAACAAATCCAACCAGCAGACAAAATACGTCCAGAAACCCTAGCTACTCTCCCGTATATCAAAGACAGCTCGGAAATGACTGCCAGACTACTCAGACCCCTTGACATCGTGGTAGCCCACAAACCCACCAACACACTACAACAGCAGCTAATGAACTTGAAAGACCCTATATAGCCAACAAGCAAAACTAATGTAATTTACAAAATAACATGCAAGAACTGTAACAAACACTACATTGGACAAACAGGCAGAAGACTAGCCACCAGGATACATGAACATCAACTAGCCACAAAACGACATGATCCTCTCCCACTAATATCCTTATATACAGATGACGAAGGACACCACTTCAACTGGGACACATCCATCCTAGGACAAGCCAAACAGAGACAAGCATGAGAATTCCTAGAAGCTTGGCATTCCAACTGAACTCTATCAACAAACACATTGACTTGGACCCGATTTACCACCCCCTGAGAAAAAGAACAGGAAATGACATCACCACAGGAAATGACACCACCAACCCAAAGAAACACCAACATATAAATAGAAAGCAGGAATCATCAGCAATGCTCCGTCTGGAGGCTCACTGAAGATGTTACCTTGTATGGTGACGAAGCATCTGATAATGAACCTTCCAGCTCAGTGAGCAAATCTACATCCAGTCTCTCTGTATCTCTCTCCCTTCCTCCCTCCTTCCCTTCACCTGTGAGGAGCAGTCACACACAATCTCCCAGTATTTTTTCTCTGCACATTTCCCTGTAAACTACTCTTTCTGCAAATTGCCGTTTGGAAGGAAAATGTGGAAAAATAACTTTCAGCGACACTAACCACCTTGTCTCATCGCAAAGGACTGGAAGGAACCAAAAAAACAATTCAACCAACTGCAGTGGCCTGGAGAGGTTCTATTTAACTGTTTCTCCCACATTTATTTTCTCTCTTGTTTTTGACTCCTAAATATCACTGTCTTGTTTCTTTGTGAGTATTTACGTGTTTTGGAATTTAAGTTATGATAGTAATTCATGTTTTTTTTGTTGGTTAAAAACATTTTGATTACAATGAAGTTGCTGTCTTAATAGTAAGAAACCTGAAGTGCATATTCCTGTAACTGTCTAATTCTGGTTAGGTAAGATTTGGCAGACAGTGACTTAATGACATTTTTGCATTTATGACAGTTCCAGGTATAGTGGGGCTTGATTTCCAACGCATTATCCCAGGGAGTTGTGATAGCCCATAATTCAATTAGGGAGGGAGTTCAGGATTTTGACCCAGTGACATTAAAGGAACAGCAATATATTTCCAAGTCAGGATAGTGAGTGGCATAGGGCAGATTTGTAGGTGATGCTGTTGTCGTGTATCTGCTGCCCTTATCCTTCTGGGTTGCTGGTTCGGAAGCTGCTGTCTGAGGATAGATGTCTCAGGATCTTTGGTGAAAATCTGCAGTGCATCTTGTAGATGGTACATGCTGCTGCTACTGAGCATTGGTGATGAAGGAAGTGGATGCTTATGGATGAGGTACCAATCAAACAGGCTGCTTTGTCCTGGATGGTGTTGAGTTTCTTGAGTGTTGTTGGAGCTGCACCTGTCCAGGGCAAGTGGGGACTTGTGCCTTGTAGATGGTGGACAGATGTGGGGAGTCAGGAGGTGTTACTTGCTACAGGATTCCTGGCCTCTGACCTGCTTTTGTAGCTGCAGTCTTTATAGGGTGAGTTCAGTTCCATTTTGAAATGATGACTCCATTAATGGTAGCAGTTCTGATCATATTCTGGCAAGCCAAATTCAGGAGTTCAGATCTCACCAAAAGTAAAATGTGAAAGTGTATTCAACAAATCTGATCATTTATCCATGAAAAATAATCCTGAAATCTTTGACCCAGTTTGAAGGATGTAAGTGAGTGGGCGGGATGTATCCAACTGCAAAATCTACTTGGTATATTCATTCATGCCCTCATTTGGAGTATTTTTTTGGAAGATTTGTTTCTGATTATTGTGTAATTTGACAGGTCCATTTTTGATCATTTGAAAAGTCTGATGAGGTGTACTCCCAACCCCAGTTTGTGTCCCCTATGTTGTCCATTTTCTGTTTCTATTTGGATCCCAAAACAAAGTTATTAAAACTCGGACTAGGATTGGATTGCCTGAGTTGCAGCAGCTGTTTACAGTTTGATTGTGAGAGATTCTGCTCTTCCTTGTTCTTGTTTCTGTGATTGGAATCCAGGCAGGAATTGACCATTATGCATTGTACTCCATCTTCTGTTCTTATATTCAAAATATTTTTGGAAACTTTTCTGAATATGATTAACTTAATAAAAGTTTTGTTATTTCTTTCTCTTTAGTTCACAGAAGCAAAATGTTATTACAATAAGCTTGTTAACATTCGAAAGGAAATGATAACACTGCACGAAAAGACAACCAAACTAAAGGTGAGTGCTAACACTCCCACTCCCTGGGGGTAGTAACTCAGACACTCCAGGGAGTCATTTCCAACTCACTAAGTAACTCTTAGTTTTCTGCTCATTAAATAACATCTGTCACAACAAGCATTGAAAGTGGATTTTGAGAAATGGCTCAACCTGGGTCAAATCTTTTTAAAAATTCATTCAAGGGATGCGACGTTATTGGCTAGGCTAGCGTTTGTTGCCCATCCCTATGTGTCCAAAGGACAGTTGAGTCACCCACATTGCTGTGGGTCTGGAGTCACGTGTAGGCCAGACCAGATTATGATGGCAGATTTCCTTCCCTGAAGTCATTAGTAAACCAGATGGGGTTTTCCTGACAATTGGCAATGGCTTTATGGTCAACATTACACTCTGATTTCCAATTTATTATTGAAATCAAATTCCACAACTGTCAGTGTAGGATTCAAAACGAGGTACCCAGAAGATTACCTGAGTCTCTGGATTAATTGTCTAGTGGTATTAGCATAGACTATCACTTCCCCTTTTCTCAGATTCTTGAATCTTCACCTACGGGCTTCTGTTTTTTTCCCAAGTGATGCCAATTTCTTCATGAAGCTTTTCTGCCAGCATTGTGCTGTTTGCTGTTGACCATTTGTGACCTCCTTTAAATGCCTGGCAATTTCAGTCTGTGTTTGTGTGTGTGATACTCTTGGGCTGACTGCAAGGCACCTTTACTTTGGGATTGCTGCTTATGGACATTCTGAATGGTCTTTGATCATCTTGATCATGAGTTTACTCATCCATCTGATTTTGGGCATCTTACCAACATGAAGGGAGCGAGACTTTCAGTTCACAGGCTACACCGCAATGATGGGGCAGATATATGGGCCTGCGAAATTTGGATCAAACATGCTAGTGCTGTGGCTTTCCATCTTAAAGTACAGATTTCTTTTCCGAGCTGTTCACTTGGTCTAAGTAGATTGCATTACATTATATTGGAGCTTCTGGTCACTTGGGACTGAGCACTCAGTTTACTTATTTAGGAGAAGTTCTTGGGCTGTAACTCAAGATTTTGAGACTTTTTGGGCCTCAGCTTTTCACTAAAAGGGCATTAATGTTACTGGCTCTTGTTTTTTTTTGTGTGAGGCATTTTTGTGAAATTTGTGGATTTTTCACGTTCTCTCTGTCTGAATGAATTTCCTCCAGTCGTGCCGGTTTCTTCCTACAGTCTGAAGATGTGCAGGTTAAGGTGGATTGGCCATGGGAAATTGCCCGTAGTGCCCAGGAATGTGCAGACTGGGTGGGTTATCTATGGGAAATGCAGGGCTAAGGGATAAGATCGGGGTAGGTCTGGGTGGGATGCTCTATGGAGGGTTGGTGTGGACTCGTTGGGCCAAATGGCCTACTTCTACACTGCAGGGATTCTTGAAAATGAATTTGAGTGACTGATTGAAGGCTTTCACAGAGGAAGAAATGTAAAGCAAAGATGTGAAGGAGAAGCTCAGGGAATGATAGAAACTAAATGTTAGTTTAGATTTTTCAGCAATTTACTTAAACAGAGTGGGAAATTCAGTGTGTTACTGAGGGAGTGCAGCACAGTCAAAGGGTTATTGTTTAAGGGAATGCTACACTGTCATAGTCAGCACTGAGGGATCATTGTACTATCGGACAGTCAGCACTGAGGGAATGACATGCTGTTTGAGGGTCAGCGCTGAGGGAGTGCTGCACTGTTGGAGGATCAGTGCTGAAGAAGAGTCCCACTGGTGGAGGGACAGTGCTGAGTGAGTGACATGCTGCTTGAGGGTCAGTGCTGAGGGAACACAGCACTATCACAATAACAGTTTTGTGGGAGTCCTGCACTGTAGGAGGGTCAGTAGTGAATGAGCTGTTGTGTGGTGAGAAGAGTAACTCTGAAGACACTTTGAGCATCTATACTAATGATCTCTTTTATTCAAGGAGCCAAAGGACAGAGTGATGTATCTGCTGTGACTCCCAGACAATGGTTACAACATATTTTACAATATGAAAGTACGATAGGTTACAGTCTTCATATAATCCACCATTTACAAGATTTGTAAAATATAATTGATGCAGTATCCTTTTGTTAATTAGAGTTCATCCACTCCCTGTGCTTACCCAGACATGTTTGTGATATATTACTCCTTTTCATTGTGTCTCTTCCCTTCCCCTCACCCTGGTTTCTGATGTCTGTACAATAAGTTGGACACACCTTCTGGGTGGATAATTGTGGTGTTTTTACATTGACATGTCTGCATGTCTCTTTCTTTCACATTACGCCTATGTGTGCACCTCTCTCCCAAGTTTACTTGATGACACATGGGGAGACTTGATTCTTTCTAATCTCCACATCCTCCTATATTTCTTTGACCCTGTTTCTTTTTCCACATTTGTGATTGGTGCTCACTTCAAGTGGGACTGGGGATATCCTCTTTGACTGTGTATCTCTCCAGGTATGGGTGCTGTACTGCTATTTCTAATTGTCCTGCTTTTCTGATCTGTAATAGGCCATCATGTTACTCCATTGACTTGTGTTTGTTGACTGGATTTGAAGTAGAAGATGGACTGTGTGTAATGGGTGTAATCACAGTAAGGTGGGGTCCACACTACCATCTGTGAAGCATTGTCCATCTGCCAAATTCCCCTTTGGTAGCTGGCCATGGAGATGTTCTGCACTCACTTTCCAAATTGTGGTCTCACAGTTTTCTGTACCTGGTACAATAGTTGCATCCAGGTGGGCGATTGCTGCATCACTCTATTGAGAGTGGTTTGGCTTCTCCCTCTTCTGACTGCTTTTGTTATACAACAGACTGTACTGTCGCTTCCCTTGTGCAGCTAATCTCCGATAACTTAGTCATGAACCCAGTTTGGCACTTCCTGTTGGGCTGTCTGCTGCAAGTTATGGAGCCCGTCATCAAGAAACCAAGCTCCATAGACTATACATAGGCATTGTCACCTCCTCCACCATCTGATACATCCCAGTAAAATTAAACATCTGATTAACTAATTGTTTGCCTGTTGCTCCAGGAGCTGTACTGCAATTGTACCATATACTGGTTCAGTCAACCTATTGAGGTTCGGGAATAATAGTCAACCTACCGGTCCCTTCACTAGCTCAGGATATTCAAGTTGTGGAGTTGGTATTAGGGGTGGAACATGTTTTTGAGTTGGGGTCATGGTCTTTCCTGCCGCTGTTGGTAGCAGAGAGCAGTGGGAGGGCCTTATGTAACATGCACCTTTCACCATCATCCCAGCACCTCAGAGTGGTCTCTTAGGTTCTAATACCATTTCACCACATCACCCATCATCTGTTGTCTTTGTCTAAGGAAGTGTTTGTCCTCCTGTGGGTTGACATGACATACTGAGCTGAGGATGGTGTCATCATTGAGGTTATCCCTGTCTGTGGCTGGTCCTCCTTTTGCCATTTCTGTCTGCCACCCTATACTTGCTTGAGGTGAAATAATTGATGGATTGGGCATCTCGTTTTGATTGCTGTACACTCCTGACGAGTAACTGTGTCCTTGAGATTAGGTTTAGGATTAAGGTCCTTCTAACTTCTTCTCAGAGTCCCTGGACTATGATCTGTTTCAGTTGGTGTAAATTATCTGATAGACCTGCAGACCTTCTCAAAACTCCACTGCACTAGTGCAAACCCTGTTGCTGTTCCCACCCGAAGATTTGTTTATCTTGGTCTTGTTGTGGATACAGCACTTTGACCCTACCTGCTCTTTTCTAAAGTACAGCGGAAACTACCTGGCAGAGATTCTGTGTTCTAAGCTGTATTTGGAAGTACCATATTCCTTTTGGTATTTCATTCCCCAAAAGTCTTCCAGTTCTCCAACACCTTATATCATAGTTGTTGGTTTTGGATGTAGGTTTGCTCGCTGAGCTGCATGGTTCATTTCCAGATGTTTCCTTATCCTTCTAGGTAACATCTTCAGTGGGCCTCAGGTGAAGCAATGAAACGTCCTGTTTTCTATTTATATGTTTGGGTTGATGATGCCATTTCCATTGGTGAACTCACTTCCTGTTCCTTTTCTCAGGGGGTTGTAGATGGGGTCTAACTCGGTGTGTTTGTTGGTAGTGTTCTGCTTGGAATGCCATGCTTCTAGGAATTCTCGTGCGTGTCTTTGTTTGGCTTGTCCTAGGATGGATGTGTTGTCCCAGTCGAAGTCGTGTCCTTCCTCATCTGTATGTGAGGATACTAGTGAGAGAGGGTCATGTCTTTTGTGGCTAGTTGATGTTCATGTATCCTGGTGGCTAGTTTTCTGCCAGTTTGTCCAATGTAGTGTTTGTTACAGTCCTTGCACAGTAATTTGTAAATGACATTAGATTTGCTTGTTGCCTGTATCGGGTCTTTCAAGTTCATTTGTTGCTGTTTTAATGTGTTGGTGGGTTCTACAGGAAAACAACACATACGGACCAAATACTGAACTACAGAAGCACCCACAAACAAAGCTGCATCAGAACATTATTCCAACGAGTCACCACACACTGCAGCACAGGGGAACTACGCAGAGCAGAGAAAAATCACTTATCCAGTGTATTCAAAAAGAATGGGTACCCAATGAACACAGTCCACAGATTTCTCAGCAACAAACCCAAACAAACAGACAAAACACGTCCAGAAACTCTAGCCACTCTCCCTGACATCAAAGCCATCTCAGAAATGACTGCCAGACTACTCAGACCCCTTGGCATCATTGTAGCCCACAAACCCACCAACACACTAAAACAGCAGCTAATGAACTTGAAAGATCCTATACAGACAATGAACAAAACTAATGTTATTTACAAAATACCGTGCAAGGACTGTAACAAACACTACATTGGACAAACAGGCAGAAAACTAGCCATCAGGATACATGAACACCAACTAGCCACAAAAGACATGACCCTCTCTCACTAGTATCCTCACATATGGATGAGGAAGGACACGACTTCGCCTGAGACAACACATCCATCCTAGGATAAGCCAAACAAAGTCATGCACGAGAATTCCTAGAAGGGTGGCATTCCAACTTGAACTCTATCAACAAACACACTGAGTTAGACCCCATCTACCACCCCTGAGAAAAGGAACAGGAAGTGACTTCACCACAGGAAATAGCATCACCAACCCAAAGAAACTCAAACTTATAAATAGAAAGCAGAAATTTTCAGCATTGCTTCACCTGAGGCCCACTGAAGATGTTACCTAGTAGGGTAACAAAGTGATGGAAATGAACTTTGCAGCTCAGCGAGCAAACCTACATCCAAAACCTCAACCTGAGCTACAAATCTTATCAAAATTGTTGTTGGTGTCTATAATTACACACCCCATTGTAGGTTGCTCACAACAACTAGTTTACGTCCAATTTAAAAATTGCATTCCATTTTGGTTTGTCACTCCTGACGGGTTTGGGAGCTGATTGTGTGTATGTTCCATATTTACAAGGTGTTTCACTCCAAACACATCCAATGAATCAGGTGATCAGCTCTGGGATTCGAATGTTCATCTTTGCCACAACCTACAATGAGGTATGAGCATAGGACGTTAGTCCTCTCAACCTCCTTTAGATTTCTGTAGCTGGCTCCAGCGCATCCAACATCCATTCTCTTGGAACTCTATAAATGTCTTTTGGTACTCAGGCCAAATAGCTTATTTTAACATCTTTAAGAACTTCAGATAATCCCTATTTGTACATGATTTCCCTGAGATCCAGACACTTCTGCTTATCTCCATTCAATATAGTCCATCACATTTTTAAAAAAAAAATGTTATAGCTCACAAATTCCTTTCCACTGGCTCTAGGGTGACTCCAATGCTATGGGAGCGCCACACTGTCAGAGGGTCAGTGCTGAGGGAGTTTTGTGCTTCACATTGTTTATTTCTTTTAAAAATTGGACCTAAGTACCTCAAAGCTCAAGTTCTGCCCCTGTCCAGAAACTTTTGTTTATGCCTTAGGTTCTGCTGAAACCCTGTAGGAAATGTATAGCCTGATGTTTATCCCTTCTTTTGAAATCAGTCAACTCAATCTCACCTCCAATGTTTTATGGTTTTTCCCTCTTTTGTAACTTCATTGTGAAACCTTTAAAATATTCTTTGGTCTTTCTGATCTTTTGTAGAGACGAGCTTTAAAGCTTCAGCAACAGAGACGGAAAGATGAGTTTGAGCAGGAACAACGGAGAGAAAAGGAACTTGAGCGGGAAAGACAACTCATTGCTAAGCCAGCAAAGCTCTCTTAGTCCAATCATTGTCACAAGGCTTCACCTGGAGCACACAACAGGAAGCTCGCTACTTATATTGTCTTGTTCTTCTTCTACTGGCTTGGAAATTATGACAAATAAATATTTTGTTTATATCTGTATTGTGATTAATTCAAAATACAGATTGTAAAATTTGAATTCTGTTTCTGAAGCCTGGAGGTTTACAATAAGATATAATTGCATCTCCTAACTAACCTTTTAATATAATTTTGTTCTAACCTGCCTTCCTGTCCTGTGACATGAAATTGCGTTTTCAGATTATTTGAGCATTAGTAAAGTCCTGTCACATGACATGAGAAATGCATTGCTGCAGGCTATATATTTTCTTAAAAAGTGTGACCCCTGAAATTACTGTTATTGACAGATGACTCTGACTGGAAATCTTCCCGCACTTTCTAAGCGGATGTGAGGCTACAGTTCTTGAAGGAACTGGACTTGGAAGCTTGGGCAAATCTGCTGTTTTTGTGTGGACTGAAAGTTGCAATTTTGTGGATGAACTTATTTGCAATTTCTCAGGATATCAGTGTGGTCTTTCAGGAACTGCTGTGCAAGCTGAGTGTGTTTAAAATAAAAAAAAATGATTTAGCAATGTGTTGAAGTGTTTTTCCTTGAAGGTTTTTCTCCTTTGTTAACATCAGTTGTATCTGGATTATTTGCTGAGATTCAGTTAGATTCAGCACACTGGTAGATTTTTGGTTTAGGATTCAGTGAAATAGTATGAGCTGTGGGTGGGTGAGGGCTGTATGAGCAACTAATTAAAGAGATTGTTTCATATTGAGGTATGTACTCTGTCAGAACTTCCTTGCAAACTAATAAAATTGCAACTGATCACTCCATTGCTGTGTCTAAGGTTTTAGGACAATCCATAATTACTTTGTTGCAAGTTAAGTTTTCATTTGTCCAGCTTTGCATTCAATAACAGCTTTACTATGTTTATTGTTTCTAACATTTCTATTGAAGTTATATATTTTCCCCACCAATTGTCACTCAGGAAGTTTTTATGTTCCCCTTGAAATCCTGTTTCACAAGTTGTTCTCACCCCAAGCCATGGTGACCCTGTCCCTGGACACCTCTGGCATCTTTCCCAATTGTCCAGCATTCACAATAGAGTTGTGACCATGAACATTAACAAAACACTTAAGAATTGGGTTTTCCTCTTTTTTACAATGATATTGGAATAAATTCCTTGTGTGGATGTTGTACATACAGCTACATTCCTTCCTGTATTCCTTTATTGTTTTCTGGCCGTCATATTGATTACAGATGCTGACAGTAGGAGTTCAGCCAACCTGCACAAGCTTCACCCAATGGTGGAAGGTGCCTCACCTGTGATCAGCAAACCCACTACAGAATACAATTCAAAGAAGGCCTTCACATTGTTTATGGTTTGACACAATGTAATCTGCTGAAAGTCAAGCATTTTTTATTGTTTCTTTGCAGGATGTGGGTGTCACTGTCTGGGCCAGCATTTATTGCCCATTCCTAAGAGTCCTGGAGAAGGTGGCAGTGAACTGCCTTCCTGAACCACTGCAGTCTTTGAGGTCTCGGAATACCTGCAAATGTTGTTAGGGAGGGAATTCCAAGACTTTGAGCCAATTGACTGTGAAGAAACATATTTAATAGTTGGGATGGTGAGTGGTTTGGAGAAGAACTTCTAACCAATAATTTAGATGGTGACGTTTGTTGCTCAGTGAGCCTCAGAATTCTGAATTAACCAAAATTTCTTGCAAATGGTTTCAGAACATAATATTCCAAAGTAAAAGTCGGCACAAGATTATAGAATCCCTACAGTGTGGAAACAGGCCGTTTGGCCTAACAAGACCACACCAACCCTCTGAAGAGTAACCCACCCCCCGTATCACTCTACATTTACCCCTGACTAATGCACCTAACCTACACATCCCTGAACACGATGGGCAATTTAGCATAGCCAATTCACCTGACCTGCACATCTTTGGATTGTGGGAGGAAACTGGAGTACCCAGAGAAAACCCACACAGAGAAGTCACCTGAGGCTGGGATTAAACCCAAGTCCCTGATGCTGTAAGGCAGGAGTGCTAACCACTGAGCCACTGTGCCTCCAGATCTGGAGCTGAATAAAACTGAATGCATATTTATTCCTTGTTTATAAATGAAATTTAATGTTTCAACTTGCATAATCAGTATTTGTATATGGATTCAGCAGAACATGTTTAAATATCTACAGTTATGGAAACATTTTTATTTTTTATTTGAGTTACAACTATGTCACAAAAAGAACACCAAACAAAACAAAAGAAAGCTCACAGCATAAGTGTTAAGCATGTTTGAAAACATTCAATTTGAAGAACATTCCTGAGTAACTGTAAAGAACTTTTGTATGAAGTTCTGTAGTTCAGACCTCAAACAGATTTATGGGAGATATGTAATCAGGCAGAGGGATCAACTGTTGTTTGCAAAAGATTGAGGAGAATCCGCAGTGTTGTACTTACATTAACTTACTATATCAAACATGTTGTCATTTTTAAACCAGGTGAATGTTTTACGTTCTGCTTACTCATGTTTCTGGGCCTCAGTGCTAACTACCAACTGTCCTTCATAATTTGCCTAGTTTAAAATCCAGAGTTATGAAAGTGAGAGTTGACCAAAAGCAGTTATGGTGTTCAGCCCTGCAATTTCCTCTAAGATTTTTGTTACTCTGCACCCTATCTAATAGTTTTGTTTTTTAAAAAGGTCCATTACACTCAGTATTTATGAAGGTGAACTTCAGCTAAGAGTTCCTTCACCAATAAGCAATTGAAACCCCTGCTCAGTTTCTGGGGTTGGGGAAAGTGTGATCATTGCTAGGAAATTTTTGAAAATGTATTTAATTGGAGTTGCTGACAGAGCCAGTATTTGTTGCCTATTCTAATTGTCCTTAGACTGAGTAGTATGCTATGCCATTTCAGAGTGCAGTCAGCCAGCCATATTGCTATGGATCTGGAGTCACATGTGGTCAGCAGATTTTCTTCCCTTGCGTAAAGACACAAAGCAGGTGTCATATTTTTGAATGACAATGGTGATAGTTCATCTCAAAAACTCACTTTTTAATTCCACATTTATTCATTGAATTTAAGTTCCACCAGATGGGATTTGGACTCCTAACTCTAGAGAATTAGCCTGAGACTCAGACGAATAGAAGAGTAAATTTTACCATTTTGCCCTCGCCTTCCTTTTAGTAACACTGGTAGCACGTGTGACCATCTCGTGGGTCAGGTCAAGGGTCAGCCCTGGGTTTTCAGCTCTGTGTGTTTATCATATTCATAGGATACAATTGTTGGCCAAGCATCAGGATTAGTTACTATTTCTCTCCATAATCATGGGGATTTTTAGACTGACTTTCAATTCCAATGGTGCTTTTTCTCTTACTTTTTGAGCTTTAACTTAAGTTCTATTTTGTACTGTCATGGAGTCATCCAGCACGGAAACAGACCTTTCCATCCAACTAATCCATATCGAACACAATCTCAAACTAAACTAGTCCCACCTGGCCCATGTCCCTCTGAACCTTCCCTATTCATGTACTTATCCAAATGTCTTTTAAAAGTTGCACAAATAACAATACAGCACAGGAACAAAGTCTTCAGCCCTCAAGCCTGCGCTGCCACATTTTGCCCTTCCATACTAAAACTGTCGCCACTTACAGGATCTGTATCCCTCTATTCCCTTTCTATTCATGTATCGTCCAGATGCTTCTTGAATGCTGCTATTGTGTCTGCTTCCACCACCACCTCTGGCAGCACGTTTCAGGCACTCACCACCCTTTGTGAGAAAAACTTGCCTCATCACGTTTTCCTCTAAATCATTTATTTAGACCATAAACACCAGAGGTCCCAGCACTGATCCCTATGAAACACCACTAGTCACAACCCTCCATTCTGAAAATCATCCTTCCACCGCTACCCTCTATCTCTTATGATTAAGCCAATTCTGTATCAATCTTGCCAGCTCACCCCGATACCATGAGATGTCACCTTTTCTATCAGTCTGCCACAACGGATCTTGGCAAAGACTGAAGTCATGTAGTTACCATCAACTGCAAATCCCTCATTAATTATCTTCATCACCTTCTCAAAAAAACGTGATTTGGAGGTGCCGGTGTTGGACTGGGGTGTACAAAGTTAAAAATCACAACACCAGGTTATAGTCCAACAGGTTTAATTGGAAGCACTAGCTTTCGGAGCGATGTTCCTTTATCAGGTGATTGTGGAGGACTCGATCATAACATAGAATTTATAGCAAAAGTTTGCAGTGTGATGTAACTGAAATTATACATTGAAAAACTGATTGTAGATAGATAGAAGAATACAGCGCAGTACAGGCCCTTTGGCCCTCAATGTTGCGCCGATCCAAGCCCACCTAACCTATACTAACCCACTATCCTCCATATACCTATCCAATGCCCGCTTAAATGCCCATAAAGAGGGAGAGTCCACCACTGCTACTGGCAGGGCATTCCATGAACTCACGACTCGCTGAGTGAAGAACCGACCCCTAACATCTGTCCTATACCTACCACCCCTTAATTTAAAGCTATGCCCCCTCATAATAGCTGACTCCATACGTGGAAAAAGATTCTCACTGTCGACCCTATCTAAACCCCTAATCATCTTGTACACCTCTATCAAGTCACCCCTAAACCTTCTTTACACCATTGAAAACAACCCCAAGTGCCTCAGCCTGTCCTCATA
>NW_025209528.1:15693-16926 GCF_004010195.1 Chiloscyllium plagiosum
GATAGGTAAGTACATGTTGAATTGCGCTATCTGTGGCTCAATGCAAAGCGATATGCTAGACTTCTTGAGTTAAAGAGTTATTTTTTTATTAAAATTTTAATAAAAAGACAGAAAATTAATAGCAGATAAAAATACATTCCATTCTGTGACATACAAATACATGCAGGCAAAAATACAAAGTACAAGGTAGAGAAAGAAAGATAGATGAAAGTTAACATTGATAAGGAAAAGAAATTTACAGTCAATGATCTGTGATATTAGTATAAAAACGTAAACATTTATTTTGGGCTATTCTTCTGGAGGTAGTAGTATTGAGCAGACAGTTTCCTTTAAATATCTCTCTGAGATGGATATGCTTTCAATGTTTCCAACAAACAAGGTGCAAGCTTTGAGAGATCTCAGAGACAGATAAAGCTATTGTCCTTTTGTCCTTGTGTCAACCTCTTACAATGTTGCAGGATGGTTCTGGAGAGGAAGAGCTGCGATGGTTCTGCCTGGTAGCAGCTGGTCCTGACTTTTTCATCCTTGATTGCCAAAGTGCCTACTGCCATGTGACTGGCTTTCAAAACTGCTGAGTCATAGTTTCAAAGGAGGTATTATTGTGATCACACCAGACCATTCCTTACCTCTTGTTGTCAATTTTGATGTCTCCAACAAAAGAAAATCAAGTAATCTCTGATACTTTGTCAGCCATTGTGATGGTCAAGGTGATTGAACATTCATGTCTCAACTGTTAACTCCTTGTTATCATCCATTTTTCTTCCTGATGAGAAAAGCAGGGGTCATTCAGGCTTCTAATGAATGACAAAGTATGCCTGTAGAACTGCTCTGTAGATTTTTGGACTCTGTGAGATGGAATGAGGCTTTTACAAGTGCAAATTCCAATTTAAACTGGTGGTTTTTATCTGGTAATCTTAACTTAGTTATCTGCATAATTCGTAACACACTCAAGATTATTTAGCAAATGTTGACAAACCTTGAAACCACATGTGATGTTGGACATTTTGTTTAGGGTTTGCAAATGTGGTCAATAACTTGCATACAGTTGAAGGAACATGCTGCTTGATATGATCTGCCAGATATTACTCTACATCAGCACTGAAAATCATATACCACAATATTTATTTATAATAATATCAGTGTGGGTTGATGGAGCATCCCATTTGTGGCAAACACCACTGGTGTTGCTATTGCATAGTACAATAGCAGCATGAAACAGAGTTTCAACTGTCG
>NW_025209529.1:0-1077 GCF_004010195.1 Chiloscyllium plagiosum
TCCCCCTTCGCCTATTTTCTGAGGATCTGTATCCCTCTGCTCCCTGCCCGTTCATGTATCTAGGCGAAAGTGAGGACTGTACATGCTGGAAATCAGAGTCTCGATTAGAGTGGTTCTGGAAAAGCACAGCCGGTCAGGCAGCATCTGAGGAGCAGGAAAGTTGACATTTCAGGCAAAAGCCCTTCATCAGGATTGAAGGCAGGGATCCTCCAGGGTGGAGTGTAGAGAGGAGGAGAACTTCTTCAAGGTAGGCTTCCTTGCAAGAGGATTTGCAGTAAGGTTAAAATCAACTAGATACTCCCTTTTCTGTTTCAGAACTGTTTCAAAGAAAACCTAGTGGGCGGCACAGTGGTTAGCAGATAAAGGATGAGCCATTGTCATTCAGAATAGAACAGATTACTGCAAGGAAGTGTACCGACAACTGAACAACCAGGAACACGACAGGCAACTACCAGCTCATCCCACCAAAGAACACACCCTTGAATTAAACACGCTGATCAGAACTTTGGATCAGTCCCATCGTGTCGGGCAATGGGACTCTATGTGAGAATCTCTCTGGCTATGTGGAAGGCATCTTGAAACCTATTGTACAGGGGATCTCCAGCTTCTGTCGCGACACTACGGATTTCTTACAGAAACTCAGCACCCACGGACCAGTCAAACCGGGAACATTCCTCGTCACAATGGATGTTTCCGCACTCTACACCAGCATCCCCCACAAGGATGGCATCGCGGCAACAGCCTCAGTACTCAACACCAACGACTGCCAGTCTCCAAACACCATCTTACAACTCATCTGCTCTATTCTTGATCACGTCTTCACTTTTGACAACCAGTTCTTCATCCAGACACATGGAACAGCCATGGGGACCAAATTTGCACCCCAATATGCCAACATTTTTATGCACAGGTTCGAACAAGATTTCTTCTCTATGCAGGATCTCCAACCAACATTGTACACCAGGTACATTGATGACATTTTCTTCCTCTGGACTCATGGTGAGGATTCACTGATAAAACTACACAGTAACATCAACAAGTTTCATCCCACCATCAAACTCACCATGGACTACTCTC
>NW_025209529.1:8335-12466 GCF_004010195.1 Chiloscyllium plagiosum
CGCACAGATACAGAGAGAATGTGTAAACTCCACACAGACAGTGGCCGGGAGCTGGAATCAAAGTTGCATCCTTAGTGCTGTGAGGAAGCAGTGCTAATCACTGAGGCACCGTGCTGTCCTCGCTCCTTAGATATCATGTCATTTAACCTTTTACTAAGCAGTCTTCCATGTGAAACCTACTCATCTATCTTCTCGGTCAACACATCAGAAACTCAATCAAGTTGGACAAACCATTTCCACAAGCAATGCTGACCATGCCTAATCAATTCTTGCTTTTCCAAATACATGTAAGTTGTCTCTCAGAATGCCCTCCAACAGCTTACCCACCACTTCCATCAGGCTCACAGCTCCATAGTTCAATGGCTGTTCCTTGCAGCCTTACTTCAAAAATGGCCCATCATTAATCACCCTCCAATCTTCAGGCACCTCACCCGTTGCCACTGATCGGTCCATCTGACAAGGCCATCTCCATCCTTCAGTCACCTAAGGCTATCCTCCTCAGCATTTATCACCCAACCAAACTTCATATCATTCATGGCCCCAATGATTAACCCTCCACCATTCAAATCTAAATCTTTTCTATCAACCACATCAGCAAGACCCCAACAGTGAGACATGAACAGACAGAGATTTCTAACTGGGCCATCACTGTCTGCTTCCTGCCACTCAGCATTCTGCGCCAAATTCCTTGGATCTTGAGTTTTTATGTTAACTATCAGTTTCCAGTATGGGTCCTGATAAAAGCCTTACTGTCCTCCAAGCAGGCGACAAGAAAGCATTGCCCTTATTTACACACCCGGTCACCTCCTTAAAAAGTGCAATCCCATTGGGCAAACCTGACCTCCCCCTAAACACAACCATTCTGACTGTTCTTCATGAACTCCAGTCTCTGTAAATGCTGATTAATTCTATCTCCCAAAATTGCTTCCAACAGACGCCCCACCCACGGTATTAGCCTGACTGGCCTGTAGCTGCCTGGTATATCCCATGTTCCTTCTTGAATAACAGTACCACATGGTCAGTCCGACGACAAGTCTCCTGTGGCCAGAGGGGATTTGAAAATGTTTGCAAGTGTACCTGCTACTTCCTCCATCACCTCATTCGGTAAACTGAGATACATTTCCACCATCTTTGGAGAATTATTGGGTTGTATGAAGGCCAGACCACTCAGAACCACCTCTCTCTGTATATATATATGCTAATTCATTTAATTGTATCACAGAGCATCTTCACGATTTCATACCAACCCTGTCCCAATGAACATTGACAAAATGCATCCATTCAGTGTAGCCTTTGGGTCCATGCACAAATTCTCACTGTGTTCCACAACCTAGTCTTTCTCTCATTATCAATTCACCCTTAATGTCACGTAAAGCCCTTTCTGGTTTTTATTTCCTCTCTTCGCACTCCTCGCTCCCAGGCAAATAGCCTGCAATTAGATTGGGAGGAGTGTGGGATGTCAGCCTGGATGTGGATTGGCATTGGGAAGCTCAGAAATAAGAAACACACGACTGTGCTGAGTGGGGGCAGTGGGATTCATTTGGGATGAGCAGATGGAAGCTGAGGAATAAACCTCAGCCCTGCAGCATGAAAATTACCTTTTTAGCTGGCAGGTCATTCACACGAAACGAAAATTTGATCCCTGGGAAAAGAGGGTGGTGACCAAATGAAGACGGTCTGTTTGAACACAGTCTCTGGAATCTGGACGTGGGAATCACTGCTGAATGGGCTCTGTAGGAAGCAAAGGCAGAAATGTACTGAACACTTTCAGATATTCCTTAAAGACCACAAGACATGGGAGCAGAAATTAGGCCATTCAGCCCATCTGATTGTGTGGCACTCACTCAGTACTGACTCTCTTACAATGCAGGTATCCTCCAGACTGATACGCTGACAGTGTGGCAATCCCTCAGAACTGACCCTCTGACAATGCGACACTCCCTCGGTACTGACCGTCTGACAGTCCAGCACTCCCCCAGAACTGACCTTCTGACAGTGCGACACTCCCTCAGTACTGAACCTCTGACAGTGCAGCACTCCCTCAGTACTGACCGTCTGACATGAGGCATTGCACGTATACTGTCCCTCCCACAGTGTGGCACACCTTCATACTGACTTTCAGACAGTGCGGCGCATCCTCTGATCATTCAGTACTCCCTCAGAACTGACCCTCTGACACTGCAACAGCCCTTTGACCCTGCATTCCTGACGGTGCTGCAATCCCTCAGTACTGACCCTCTGACAGTGCAGCTCTCCCTCAGCACTGCTCCTTTGACACTGCAGCACAACCTCAGAAATGGCATTCTGACACAACAGCGTTCCATCAGTACTGACCCTCTGACTCTGCAGCACTCTCTTTGTACTGACATTTCTACAGTGCAGCAGTCCATCAGTGCTGACATTTCTGCAGTGTGGCATTCCCTCAGTACTGACCCTCCGATAACGCGGCATTCCCTCAGTACTGACCCTCCGACAGAGCAGAACTCCTTCTGGACTGACACTCTGACAGAGCGGCACCTCCTCATTCCTGCACTTCTGATAGACCAGCAATGCCTCAGTACTCACCCTTTGACAGTGTAGCACTCCCTCAGTACTGACCATTTGGCAGTGCACCACTCTCTCAGTACTGACCGTCTGAAACAACACTCCCTCAGAACTGACACACTGACCGTGTAGCGCTCCCTCAGTAATGACCATTTGACAGTACATCACTCTCTTAGTGCTGACCCTCTGGCAATGCAGCAATCACTCAGTACTGACTTTCTGACACATAGTGTGGTGCTCCCTCAGTACTAATCCCCTCACACCGCGGTGATCCTTCAGTACTAACCCCCTCAGAGTGCGGTGCTCCCTCAGTTCTAACTCTTTCACAGTGCAGCGCTCCCTCAGTAGCAACCCTCTCACAGTGCGACACTCTGATAGCATGGCAATCCATTAGCACTGACCCTCAGAGAGTGCACACTTCATCACGACTGACTCTTTCACTGCACAGCAGTCCCTCCGTCCTGACTCTCTGACAATGCAGCACACCCTCCATACTGATCCTCTGACAATACAGCACTGCCTCCACACTGATCCTCTGACAATGCTTAACTCCCTCCACACTGATCCTCTGACAATATAGCACTCCCTCCACACTGATCCTCTGATAGTGATGCACTCCCTCAGTCCTGACTCTCTGACAGTGTGGAAGTGGCCCTATACTGACCCTCCGACAGTGTGGCCCAATCTCAGGACAAAACCTCTGACAGTACAGCACTCCATCAGAACTGACACTCTGACAGTTCAGGACTACCTCAGTACTGACTCATTAACAATGTAGCACTCCCTCAGAACTGACCCATTGACAGTGTAGGACTCCCTCAGTACTGACGCTCTGCCTCGGTCTTGCGCCTCTGACAGTCCAGCACTGACCATCTGACAGCGTAGCACTCTCTCTGTACTGACCCTCTGACAGTGCGGCACTCCCTCTGTGCTGATCCTCTGACAGTGTGGTGCTCCCTCAGTACTGACCCTCTGATAGTGCAGCACTCCTTCAGTACTGACCCTCTGACAGTGCAGCACTCCCTCAGCACTGACCCTCTTTTTTTACTATTTCATTGAGTCTTGTGGAAATTTGGAGGCATAGGGATTGCAGATTCTGAGGAAGCATGGGAGAGACACACAAACCAAGCCCTGTCTGAAACTCTCTGCAATAGACTATTCAGAGGCACAGAGTGACAGAGGTGCACGGCATGGTACCAGACCCTCCTTCCAACTCGTCCATACCAACCAGATATTCTCATCTCATTTCATTCCATTTGCTAGCACTTGGCTGATATCCCTCTCAACCCTTCCTATTCACGTACTCATCCTGATGCCTTTTAAATGTCACAATTGTACCAGCCCCATCACTTCCTCAAGCAGCTGCCTGCATGCCCTTGAATAAGTGCTCAAACATTCATACTGTCGATACAAACTCTAATAAACACTAACCTGCGAAATGCTATCATTGTCATTTTCAACCCACCCTTTGATTCTCCATTCTGCTGATTTGAACAGAGATAAAGAAGCAGAGTTAGTGACCATCCACCGTGACACTGTTATAAAACTTATTTTCACATGTGGCTTGCATGTGATTCCCACACCCTC
>NW_025209529.1:14331-15489 GCF_004010195.1 Chiloscyllium plagiosum
AGAGTTCACCTTTCAATCCAGTTGATTTCTCGGGAAAGTTCCTTCAGAACAGACCATTTTGAGGAAGGGTCACTTGAAATGCGAATTGTTCCTCTCTCTCTTCACCGTTGCCACTGAATATCCCCTGCCATCTGTTTGCTTGAGAATTTGACCTGATCCAAGCGTCACTGAATACTTCAGTCTGTGTTCAATGCCCCGAGGCTGCTTCTGCTGAAAGTTGACAAACAGGTTTAAGGCTTTGTAAGGTATTGTATTCGGAGGGCGGCCTACATGGGAGAACAGATACAGAGCACAGGCACTTCACAAAGATCCTTCTCAATGTAACTTTGTGATGTTAATTCAGAAGGAACAGCTCAGAGCTAACATTTCAGTTAATCAGCCAAGGGGAGGATATATGCCATGGCAAAGACTTGTTGTAAAGACTGTACAGAACCGAAGTTTAGTGATTATGTTTGTACGTAAAGTGTTTTTGTGAATAAAGTCTCTTTTTGATGTAAATATTTTTTCGAGGGGAACCGAACATCTTGAGCTTGTGGAGGCATTGCCCTTGTCCCTAATCTTCTTTAAATAAACGCTAGACAAGTTAGATACTCCCCGGGTATAGACATCAAACTGTCATCAACAGGGAGGAGATGGTGGGATGGTCCCGGGGGCTCAGTGTTGCCTCACCCCAACCGGTGTTCGATTCCAGCCTCGGGCAACTGTCTGGTTGGAGTTGACACATTCTCCCCGTGCCAGCCTCCGGGTGCTCCAGTTCCCACCCACTGTCCAAAGATTTGCAGACTAGGTGGATTAGCCAGAGGAAATGAAGGGATCCAGGGATAGAGGAGGGATGGGATGCACTGCCGAGGGTCAGTGTGAACCTGATAGGCCAAATGGCCTGCTGCCCCATCTTACAGAATCTATGATCAATCCAGAGACTCAAGTAATGTTCTGGGCCCTGGGCTCCAATCCTGGGGTTGGCAGTGGGTCATCACAGTGAGAACAGGTTTGGGGATGAACACGGTCCAAGGGGGCAACAGGTTTGCTTTCTGAGGTGTTGAGGGCATGAATGTTCTGTCGAGTTGTTTTCGGGATAAACATACTGAGGGGATGGTTTCTAAGGTATTGAGGGAGCACTATCTGTCAGTACAGGGTGCAGATGGTCGAAAGGTACAG
>NW_025209529.1:16051-16926 GCF_004010195.1 Chiloscyllium plagiosum
CATTTATCCAGGTTGAACTCCATCTGCCACCTCTCAGCCCATCTCTGCATCCTGTCAATGTCCCGCTGCAGCCTACAACAGCCCTCCAACCTTTGTGTTGTCTGCAAACTTGCTGACCCATCCTTCAATCCCCTCATTCAAGTCATGAATAAAAATTACAAACAGTAGAGGCTCAAGGACAAAGCCCTGTGGAACACCACTCACCACAGACTTCCAGGCAGAATATTTTCCTTCTACTCGCTGTCTTCTGTCGACCAGCGAATTCTGTATCCAGACAGCTAAGTTTCCCTGTATCCCATTCCTCCTGACCTTCTGAACGAGCCTACCATGGGGAAACTTATCAAATGTCTTACTGACGTCCACATACACAACACCCACAGCTCGACCCTCATCAGCTTGCCTAGTAATATCCTCAAAGAACTCAGTAAGGTTTGTGAGGCATGACCTGCCCCTCACAAAGCCGTGTTGATTGCATTTAATCAAGCCATTCTCTTCCAGATGGTCATAAATCCTGTCCCTCAGAATCCTTTCTAACGCCTTACAGACGACAGACGTGAAAGTGTCTGTTCTGTAATTGCCAGGGATTTCCCTGTTTCATTTCTTGAAGAGAGGAATTACATTTTCATCCCTCCAGTCCTCAGGTACGACTCCAATGGAGAGCGAGGATGTACGGATCTTCGCAAGCAGCGAAGCAATCACATTTCTCGCTTCCCAAAGCAGGCGAGGACAAATCTGGTCTGGCCCTGGCGACTTGTCAATCTTAATGTTTGTCAAAATGTTCAGCACATCAGCTTCCTCAAACTCTATCGGTTCTAGCATGCTTACCTGCTCCTCAATGGTTTCATTCACGACAAGGTCCTTTTCTTTAGTAAAGA
>NW_025209530.1:0-1979 GCF_004010195.1 Chiloscyllium plagiosum
TAATCGACACTGCAGCTCACTGTGTCATGCGAGAAAGCTAACTGGAATCCACACTGTAGCTCACTGTGTTATATGAGAGAGTTAACTGGAATCCACACTGCAGCTCACTGTGTTATACGAGAGAGCTAACTGGAATCCACATTGCAGCTCACTGTGTAAACTGAGATGTTGAACTGGAATCTACACTGCAGCTCACTGTATTATATGAGAGAACTAACTGGAGTCCACACTGCAGCTCACTGTGTTATATGAGAGAACTAACTGGAGTCCACACTGCAGCTCACTGTGTTATATGTGAGAACTAACTAGAATCCACACTACAGCTCACTGTGTTAATTGAGATGTTGAACTGGAATCTACACTGGTCTCACTGTGTTGTATGAGAGAACTAACTGGAATCACACTGCAGCTCACTGTGTTATATGAGAGAGCTAACTGTAATCCACACTGCAGCTCACTGTGTTATACGAGAGAGCTAACTGGAATCCACACTGCAGCTCACTGTGTTCATTGAGATGTTGAACTGGAATCCACACTACAGCTCACTGTGTTAATTGAGATTTTTAACTGGAATCTACAATGGTCTCACTGTGTTGTATGAGAGAACTAACTGGAATCACACTGCAGCGCACTGTCTTAATTAAGATTTTTAAGTGGAATCCACACTGCAGCTCACTGTGATTTTTTGAGAGAGTTAACTAGAATCCACACTGAAGCTCACTGTGTTAATTGAGATGTTTAACTGAAATCCATACTACAGTTCATTATGTTATGTGAGAGAGCTAACTGGAAACCACACTGCAGCTCGCTGTGTTATATGAGAGAGCTAAATGGAAACTACACTGCAGCTCACTGTGTTATATGAGAAAGCTAATTGGAATCCACACTGATCTCACTGTGTTATATGAGAGAACTAACTGTAATCACACTGCAGCTCACTGTGTTATTTGAGAGAGCTAACTGGAAACCACACTACCGCTCACTGTGTTAATTGAGATGTCGAACTGGAATCCACACTACAGCTCACTGTGTTAATTGAGATTTTTAACTGGAATCTACACTGGTCTCACTGTGTTGTATGAGAAAACTAACTGGAATCACGCTGAAGCTCACTGTGTTAATTAAGATGCTTAACTGGAATCCACACTGCAGATCACGGTGTTAATTGAGATGTTTAACTGGAATCCACACTGCAGCTCACTGTGCTATGTGAGATGTTGAACTGGAATCCACACTACAGCTCACTGTGTTAATTGAGATTTTTAACTGGAATCTACAATGGTCTCACTGTGTTGTATGAGAGAACTAACTGGAATCACACTGCAGCGCACTGTGTTAATTAAGATGTTTAAGAGGAATCCACACTGCAGCTCACTGTGCTATGTGAGATGTTGAACTGGAATCCACACTGCAGCTCACTGTATTATATGAGACAGCTAACTAGAATCCACACTGCAGCCCACTTTGTTATATGAGAAAGCTAACTGGAATCCACACTGCAGCTCACTGTATTATATGAGACAGCTAACTAGAATCCACACTGCAGCCCACTTTGTTATATGAGAAAGCTAACTGGAATCCACACTGCAGCTCACTGTATTATATGAGACAGCTAACTAGAATCCACACTGCAGCCCACTTTGTTATATGAGAAAGCTAACTGGAATCCACACTGCAGCTCACTGTATTATATGAGACAGCTAACTAGAATCCACACTGCAGCCCACTTTGTTATATGAGAAAGCTAACTGGAATCCACACTGCAGCTCACTGTATTATATGAGACAGCTAACTAGAATCCACACTGCAGCCCACTTTGTTATATGAGAAAGCTAACTGGAATCCACACTGCAGCTCACTGTATTATATGAGACAGCTAACTAGAATCCACACTGCAGCCCACTTTGTTATATGAGAAAGCTAACTGGAATCCACACTGCAGCTCACTGTGTTATATGAGACAGCTAACTGGAATCCAC
>NW_025209530.1:5759-13578 GCF_004010195.1 Chiloscyllium plagiosum
GGTGCAAAGAACGATCCACCCTAACGTATGAGAAGTCTGTTCATAAGTCTGATAACAGCAGGGAAGAAGCTGTTCCTGAATCTGTTGGTGCATGTTTTCAAACTTTTGTATCTTCTGCCCGATGGAAGTGGGTGGAAGAGAGTGTAACCGGGGTGTGAATGGCCTTTGATTAGTTTAACTGCTTTCCCGAGGTAGCAGGAAGTGTAGACCGAGTCAATGGAAGGATCTTACCTTTCCGAGGAGAGACACAAACATGGCCACATCCATTACTGCAGCATTTCTTATTTCCTTCACAGTCACTGTCACCTGTGCACAATTCTGCACAGAGTCCAACTCGAGTAGGCTTAGCAGGACAGGAGCCTGGTTTAACTGTTGGAACTAAACACATCACCATTAGGCCATTCGGGTCAATTATCATTCATTACCTACCTCAGTACTAATCCCTGTAACTCTTTATGCATCTCAGTACTGTTCCCTGTCACTGTGTCTGTACCTGAATACTAATTCTTGTTGCTACCTTTGTATCTCTGTACGTACACCTGGACTAGTAATCCCAGCGCCGGGCTAATGTTCTCGGTTTGAAGCAACATGGACATTGTGATGTTTGAATCAATTAAAAATCTGAAATTAAAACCTGGACCAGTGGAAACCATGTGGCCATTTTCAGTTGTTGTAAAACTCTATCTGTTTTACTGCTGTTCATGAGAGAAGGAAATCTGCCATCCTTACCTGGTCTGGTCTACATGTGACTCCAGACCCACAGCAATGTGACTGACTCTAATCTGCCCTCTGGAATGGTCCAGAAAGTCTCACGCTCACTGTTCATCAGAGGCTGAGGGGTGACCTTATAGAAGTTTATAAAACCATGAGGGGCATGGATAGGGTAAATTGACATGGTCTATTCCCTGGTGTGTGGTGGACCAGAACTCGAAGACATAGGTTTAGGGTGAAAAAGGGAAATGTATAAAAGGGATCTAAGGGGCAACGTTTTCACACTGAGGGTGTTGCATGTATGGAATGCGCTGCCAGAGGAAGTGGTGGAAGCTGGTACAATTACAACATTCTCATTGTATCTCACTGTTACTCTCACAGTATCTCACTGTTACTCTCACAGTATCTTACTGTTACTCTCACAGTATCTTACTGACACTATAATTCTCACTGCACCTCAATTCATGTCCCTCTTACTCTCACTGTCTTACTGTCTCACTGCCCCTCACTGTTACTCTCACTGTATCTCACTGCCACTCCCAGTACCAATCCCATCAATACAGTGATATTCTCTGGGTATCTAGCTGTTGTACTGTACCTTTCTTGGGAGTGACGCATGAACGGCCACATCCATTCTCACAGCATTTCTGATTCCTTGGACAGTCACTGTCGACTGCACACATTTCCCCACACAGACGGACTCCGACACTTTTCTGAGGACAAGACCCTGGTTTTTCTGAAAGAATGAAACACATCACAGTTAGGGCTGGAAATGTTTGTCAAATCTCAAATTAGCCCTTCCAGTTAACGCTTTGATAAAAACCAGCAGAGGGTAATTAAAAAAGGAATAAATTCAAAAATCACGCAACACCAGGTTATAGTCCAACAGGCTTATTTGGGAGCACTAGCTTTCGGAGCGCTGCTCCTTCATTGGATAGCTGTGGAGCAGGATTATAAGATACACTCACATGCACACACTCACTCTCTCTCTCATGCATGCGCACAGACATGTAGGTCTGTGGGGTGAATCTGCATTTGGAGATTTCTATTTTGCTCAAAAAGGATACAATCCACAGACAGTCAATCCAGGTAACGTTTATAAATTTCTACTTTGGAAATAGAGCCAGTCTGACTCAAGGTTGGGATGCAGACAGACTCTAACCTCATACTTTTAAAACATTGTCTGAGCTAAGATGTCACCTTTTTTTTATAAAACCTTAAGACATAGGATCTTATGATCCTGCTCCACAGCTACCTGAGGAAGGAGCAGCGCTCTGAAAGCTAGTGCTTCATAATCAACCTGTTGGACTATAACCTGGTGTTGTGTGATTTTTAACTTATACACCCCAGGCTAACACCAGCACTTCCACATCATGAATAGGAAAGGTTTGGAGAGATAGGGGCCAGGAGCAGGCAGGTGGGCTGACTTCATTATGAGACCATGTTCAGCACGGACTGGTTGGACAGGAGGATCTGCATGACTCTATGACTCTATAAGATTGCAAGAGGTACCTTTATATATATCTATATAAATGTAAGAGAGAGACAAGAGTGGACATTAGACTGCTGAGGCTGGAGAGGTAGTAATGGAGAATAAAAAAATAACAGAGGAACTAAATAAGTACTTGGCATCAATTTTCACAGTGTAAGATAACAGCAGCATCCGGGAGGACTGAAAATAATTAATGTAACAAATATGTTTAAGAAGGGGGCATGCTGAAGACAGAATGGCCCATCTGATCAAGATCCCATTGTAATCTAAGATAACCTTCTTCGCTGTCCACTACACCCCCAATGTTGGTGTCATCTGCAAATGTACTAACTGTACCTCCTATGTTCACAGCCTCTTTATTTCTGTAATTTATTCCTACAAGCTGTAATGCTATTCCTTTTATTTCTTTATTTTCCTGACTTTTCCCCCCAAGAATCTGTACTTAAGGTTCTGTACCTTTGTACCTGGGACTTTTTTTTTACTTTTTATTCATTTGTGGGACTTGGGTGTCGCTGGCTGGCCAGCATTGATAGCCCATCCCTATTTGCCCTTGAGAAGGTGGTGGTGAGCTGCCTACTTGAATCGCTGCAGTCCACTTGCTGTGGGCTGACCCATAATGCCGGTAGGAAGGGAATTCCAGGATTTTGACCCAATGACTGTGAAGGAACGGAGGTATATTTCCAAGTCAGGGTGGTGAGTGGCTTGGAGGGGAACCTGCAGGTGGTGGTGTTCCCAGGTATCTGCTGCCCTTGTCCTTCTAGATGGGAGTGGTCATGGGTTTGGAAGGTGATGTCTAAGGATCTTTGGTGAACTTCTGCAGTGCATCTTGTAGATAGTACACACTGCTGCTACTGAGCAGCGGTGGTGGAGGGATTGAATGTTTGTGGATGTGGTGCCAATCAAGGGGGTTGCTTTGTCCTGGATGGTGTCAAGCCTCTTGAGTGTTATTGGAGCAGCACCCATCCAGGCAAGTAGGGAGTATTCCATCACACTCCTGACTTGGGCCTTGTAGATGGTGGATAGACTTTGGGGTGTCGGGAGGTGAGTTACTTGCCACAGTATTCCTAATCTCTGACCCGCTCTTGTAGCCACTATATTTATGTGGTGAGTCCATTTGAGTTTCTGGTCAATGGTAACCCCAAGGATGTTGACAGTGGGGGATTGAGTGATGGTAATGCTGTTGAGTGTCATGGGGCGGTGGTTAAAATGATTCTTACTGGTGATGGTCATTGTGTGGTATTTATGTAATGCAAATGTCACTTGCCACTTGTCAGCCCAAGCCTAGATATCGTCTAGACCTTGTTGCATTTGAGCAAAGACTGCTTCAGTATCTGAGGAGTCGTGACTGGTGCTGAATACTGTGCAATCATTGGCAAACATCCCCACTCTGACCTTAAGACAGAGGGAAGGTCATTGATGAAGCAGCTGAAGCTGGTTGGGCCTAGGACACTACCCTGAGGGACTCCTGTAGAGATGTCCTGGAGCTGAGACGACTGACCCTCCCCAACCACAACCATCTTCCTTTGCGTCACATATGACTCTAACCAGTGTTTGCCCCGTGATTCCCATTGATTCCAGTTTTGCCAGGGCTCCTTGATGCCACACTCAGTCAAATGCAGCCTTAATGTCAAGGTTGTCACTCTCTCCTCCCCTCGGGAATTCAGCTCTTATGTCCATGTTTGAACCAAGGCTGGAATGAGGTCAGGAGCTGAGTGACCTTGGCAGGTTGTTACCGGGCAGGTGCTGCTTGATAGTACAGTTGATGACCCCTTCCATTACTTTACTGATGATGCAGAGTAGACGCATGGGGTAGTAATTGGCTGGGTTGGGTGTGTCCTATGTTTTGTGTACAGGACATACCTGGGCAGTTTCCCACATTGTCGGGTAGATGCCAGTGTTGTAACTGTACTGGAAGAGCTTGGCTCGGGGAGCGGCAAGTTCTGGAGCACAGTCTTCAGTACGAAGGGCTTTTGCCTGAAACATCGATTTTCCTGCTCCTCGATGCTGCCTGACCTGCTGTGCTTTTCCAGCACAAACCATAAAGAGGTTCAAACACAAAACAACAGCAAACTCCTTTCAGGCTCGATACCATTTCTTGTGGGTGAGAGTGGGCGTGGGAGGGGTTACTGCAGTGGGAGAAAACCACCTCCAAAGCCAAGACTGAAGGCTGTAAGAGAGGAGTTAGACCTCTATTGGGGTTGCAAGCAGAGAGCAGTCTGACAGGGAGATGGTGGGAGACTGTGTTTACACTTTAACAGGGTTTTGCCCTCGTGCTCTCTGGAAATCCCATTGTAGCTTTGCGAGTGCTTCTCCCTCTGCTCCTCTGACTTCTTCTCCAGCTCCCCCATTTGTCCCTGGCCTCACTTTATTTCTCTGTCGGCATCATTCAATCACTTGACAACTGTCGGCTTGGCTTCCCCTCGCCCCTGCTTCTTGCCAGAACAGCACCAATCAGTTTGAACGCAGATATTAATCGCTTCCAAGAGACCTGGCCTCCTCTGTAATGCCATTTTCTTTTTCTGCCACTTGTCCCTCTAGTTTTCAGCATTTTTGCTGAGGTCTTCCTGTAGTGCCTGGTATCTCCCCAGCTCCTGCTGCGGCTCCCTTTGGATTCCATCAGCCATTTCTCAACCTCACCCCATGAGGTACCGACCCCGACTCAAAGACCTCTCTCAACTCTTGCCTGCGCTCCTATCTTACCACACACCATTTCCAGGATGACTGACCTGTCGCCAACGCCCATTGCATCTGCGCCATCTTTAAACCATCCTGGTTTAAAGACCACCCTGTCCAGAAGACCATTGGGCACTCAGACAAGCCCTGCCAGTCCGGAGATGCCCTGCACGGTTTCTGGACATGATAGACAGGGGTGACATTCAGCTCCTCATCCAGTTCATAGAATCATAGAATCCCTACAGTGTGGAAATCCCTTCAGCCCAACAAGTCCACATTGACCCTCCAAAGAGTAACCCACCCAGACCCATTCCACATTACTCAACATTTACCCCTGGCTAATGCACCTAATCTACACATCCCTGAACACTATGGGCAATTTCACCTGACCTGCACATCTTTGGAATGTGGGAGGAAACCGGAGCACCCGGAGGAAACCCCTGCAGACACGGGGAGAATGTGCAAACTCCACACAGACAGTCACCGAGGCTGGAATTGAACCCAGGTCCCGGGTGCTGTGAGGCAGCGGTGCTGACCACTGAGCCACTGTGCTGTGCTGTGAAGAAGATTGGGACTCTAACCTTCCTGAGTCACTGACTGACTGTGTCAAAGTCCCTGGATTGACATCAGAGGCTGCCCATGAGAAACTCCGTGAGGATGTCCTATTGCCCGAGGTTGACTGAGGATTAACCTCTTGGCTTTGTGTCTGCACCAAACATCAGGCTTGAGAGCTGCACTGTGAGGCTAATAGCTCAGGCTGAAGGGGCAGGGTGAGGCAGGGATGCTGTGAGCATTCAGTGAGGTTTGGAGTCGCTGAATGCATTGGCAGTGGGTAAAGAGCGTGGCCCAGTCCCCAAGCTGGGTGTGTGCCCCTGAGTACACAGTGTGCTTACTGCAGCATCGTCACCCTGAGAGTTACCAGAGCATCCTGAAGGGCAGCTTCAAAGAACACAAATATCCTCTAAATGGATCAGAGATGTGACACCTGTCAGATCCCACTGTCCATGGTGTGTGTGTGTGTGTGTGTGTGTGTGGTTGGTGCCTATTGGACAGTCCCCGAGATGTCGGTGCCCAGTTTCCCACATGGAGTTCTCTTGGACTAAAACGTTTGTTGACTCTACCAGGAAACGCACCCTGGTTACCGTGTCATGTTTTCCAAAGTCGAGCTTGTTTGGTGAGTTTGGCAAAACAAGTTATTGGACAGTAATGAGATGAGTTGTGACATTAACAAGGCATGTAACAAGCAATGATGACTGTCAATTGGTAACTCACAGCTACTTGTGAAAAGCAGAAAAGATGCAGCGAGATAACTCTCAGCCCCTCCAGACTTCATATCCAATTCTGTCACATATCTCGCCAGAACACACATCCCTCTTGTATCCCTTTGTTAAAAGCTGTCATACATAGAAACCAGACCCGAACAGAGGTTGGGTTGGCTGTTACAGACTGAAAGGCAAGTACTTGAAAGCGTTCAGAAAAGATTTACAAGGATTTTGGAGGGTTTGAGCTATAGGGAGAGGCTGAATACACTGGGGCTATTTTCCCGAGAGCGTTGGAGGCTGGGGGTGGGAGGGGGTGACATTATAGGGGTTTATAAAATTGTGACAGGCATGGATAGGGTGAATAGTCAAGGTCTTTTCCCTGGGGTAGGGGGAGGTAAAGAGAGCATAGGTTTAGGGTGAGATGGGAAAGACTTAAAAGGGACCTAAGGGGAACTTTTTTCACGCAGAGGGTGGTATGTGTATGGAATGAGCTGCCTGAGGAAGTGGTGGAGGCTGGTACAATTCCAACATTTAAAAGGCATCTGGATGGGGACATGAATAGGAAGGGTTTGGAGGGATATGGGTTGGGTGCTGGCAGGTGGGACTAGATTGGGTTGGGATATCTGGTCAGTTTTGGTGCTGTACACCTCTGTGACTCTGTAACCCTCAGACTCCTATCTGACCCTGCCGTTTGTGCTCTCACTCCCAGTCAGGCAGAATTCCAAACCAGGATCCTAAATGTGGGGAGCATATGTGTTAATCATTTTAATGGCATCGTTAGCTGCAGAGTTAGCTGCTCATTGCTATTTGGTCTTAGTTTCCAAGCTGTTAGTGCCTGACTTTATACATGAATTGTGTAGCTCAGGGTGAGCAATATCTGTGTGCAAGTCTAGCAAGCAGAGATGGTGATGGAGAGCTGGTCCAGACTCAGGGCCTGTTTCCATACTGGAGGGAATCTAATCTAAAAAAAACCTCCCTGCACAAACCTTCCCAGACCATACTGATCTCTATTAGCCCCCATAATTATTTAAACAGTTTCTGCTCTGCTTTCTGAACCCATTCCATGATTTAAAAACCTAATTGGTATCCAACACAGACTCAACAGTCCCTCAGTGCCCTAATAACATGGTCTATGCTAATGCTCCCTGGTGGAGAGTTTTTCGGAGTCTTGTTGTCCCATTAACCTCTCCCTCAGGCACTTCCAGGGGTTGACAGGATATTGTGCGTAAAGTACTTACCAGCAGAAATTGACTTAAGCCAGGGGAGGGTTCCAAGGGTGAGAGAGAGGATGAGGATGAGCCGTTGAGAAGATTGTGTTCTCATGTCTGACACCAATGTGTGAGACTGCAGGCACAGAAACTGAAACGCACCGATAACCAGCCTAAGCATCTGGGCGGAAGTTGGCATTTATATATACTGGACATTACGTCCTGGTTCTGCTTATTAACATAATGCTGACATCAATCGTTCTAAAAACTGCCAGTTGCCAAAGCAGCGTTGAAAAGTGTGGTTCTGGAAAAGCACAGCAGGTCAGGCAGTATCCCAGGAGCAGGAGGATTGACGTTTCGGGCATAAGCCCTTCATCAGGAATGTGGAGGGGCTAAGAGGGGGCTGAGAGATAAATGGGAGGATGGGGGTGGGGGTGAGGTAGCTGGGAATGCGATTGGCAGATGGAGGTGGG
>NW_025209530.1:15909-16928 GCF_004010195.1 Chiloscyllium plagiosum
GTGTAATCAGGTTTATTGATCGCAGTCTGATCAGGTTTATCGATCCCCAGTGTAATCAGGTTTATTGATCGCAGTCTGATCAGGTTTATCGATCCCCAGTGTAATCAGGTTTATTGATCGCAGTCTGATCAGGTTTATCGATCCCCAGTGTAATCAGGTTTATTGATCCCAGTCTGACCAGGTTTATCGATCCCCAGTGTAATCAGGTTTATTGATCCCAGTCTGACCAGGTTTATCGATCCCCTGTGTAATCAGGTTTATTGATCGCAGTCTGACCAGGTTTATCGATCCCCTGTGTAATCAGGTTTATTGATCGCAGTCTGATCAGGTTTATCGATCCCCAGTGTAATCAGGTTTATGGATCACCTGGGGTAATCAGGTTTATTGATCCCAGTCTGATCAGGTTTATCGATTCCCAGTGTAATCAGGTTTATTGATCCCTAGTCTGATCGGGTTTATTGATCCTAGTTTGAGTCGGTTTATTGATCCCAGTCTGATCAGGTTTATCGATTCCCAGTGTAATCAGGTTTATTGATCGCAGTCTGATCACGTTTATCGATTCCTAGTGTAATCAGGTTTATTGATCCCTAGTCTGATTGGGTTTATTGATCCAGTTGATCAGGTTAATTGATCACTGTCTGATCAAAGGTTTTGAGGAGTGAGTTGTATTTTTCCTCCAGAAGATCTGAAGAAGAACTATTTCCTGACATTGGCCCAGAACAGTCCAACTCTCACCCTGACCTTGTCCCAGAGTGTAGTGTTTCTGTCTGTGTTAACTTAGACAGCTCTTTATGAAGCAATGGGTTTTGGACAAAGGTTGTGTACATACATATTTGTATTTTGTTCCTGGAGGACATGTTGGCGAGGAAGGGGAGATTCCAGATCCTGAATCCATAAAAATGGGCTGCATTTGCTAGCACCTGGAAAGCTGAAAATGCTCAGAAGGATGGCAGTATCCATGGAGAGAGAAACAACATTAACAATCCACACCGTCTACATTTAAGTTTGGGGCAAATTCC
>NW_025209531.1:0-6249 GCF_004010195.1 Chiloscyllium plagiosum
GCCTTCATTCTCCCTGAAAAATAAAATTCACAGTTACCATAGTTTTATTCTTTTTAGCAAATTTTTGTCCATTGCTTACACAATGTCAAATGTCGACCTTCTCTTGATCACTGAGTTTCCTGCTGATGTTAGTGCCATCCACAAATCTGGTTAGAATGCTTTTATTACCTTTATCTAATTCGCTGATAGAAGTTGAAAACAGTTGAGGACACAGCACTGGTCATTATGTCACTACAGTCGTTAATTTCTGTGAAACAGATAAAGTGTCATTTATCCCTCCATTTGGCTCAGTCACTAGCTCTCCCTCTATTCCTATGTAGCAGCTTTGAAAGGCTTACCGTCCCTTGCTATTTCCAGTGTTCTCAAGTGAGATTAAGAAATTTGTTCCAATTAATGAGTAACCGGCGCAACTATTTGAATTCTTTTCTGTCCCACTTTAACACTCTTTATGGACTGAAGAGACTGCTTCAATATATAGAAATGGTGCTTAACATTTTAGAACTATCAGTGAACAGCCCACTTCTGACTTTAGGATGGAGGGAAGTATATTAATGTTGCGGCTGCTGATAGCCCACAATGCCACATGGATGCCATTCGCTAGCTCCTTTAGAAGTATGTCCACCGTCGCAGGAGGTAGAGCCTCATAAAACCTTGGGCGTTATCTGCAATACGAGGCTGATACTTTCCCTCCTCCAGGACTGTGTGCTGGCTGCTCCTCCAGACACTATTAGGGATAGATCCATCTAAGACAAGGAGTTTTTGGAGAACGTGTCCTTCTTGTTGATGTCCCCACCACGTCCGGTTGCTGTTAGTTGAGGCCTCGTTCCGTTCGTTCAGTGGGGGGCCTATGGAGACACTCTTAGTTATAGACATTGAAGGACTGCACCCCGGTTATGTTCAGAGTCATTGTCACCCTCAGTGCTCCTTCTGATTTGTTTTCCGCATTATGGAGAACCGAGTTACCACCACGGGCTGGTGTGCAGGCAATAGGTGTCAATCATCAGGTGATTTCCTTGACCATCTTTGATCTGTTTTCATGAGATTTCTTAGGTTCTGGATTCGACACAGGGGAATTCCATGATAACTCCTTTCCTGACTTATGTCACAGTGCCACTACCAATGGTGGGTCTGTACTGCCGGTGGGACAGGATACACCCAGGTTCGGTCATGGGGCTTAAGGAAACATTACCCATCAGATCTGAACCTGTGAGTATGAAGATGTCAGTCTTTTCACTGACAGGTCAATGTGAGGGCTCATGGTGGCAATGGAGCAGGAAATGTTGGGTTTAAAAGCTGAATAAAAGTCCCTCTATCTGAAAGTATTGTCTAAACAGATTGACAAATTCAATGTGTGGATTGAGATAAATGTATATGATTTAATGGCATTAGACAGACAAGGCTCCTGGGAACTGAATATACAGAACATTTTACAGCTGTGAGTATTACTAAAAACTGAAAAAGAGGTGGCAGAGATCTCTGAATAACGGATGATATCTGTATGATCATAAAAGATTTCTTTTACATCAAATGATCAAGGAATTGTTTAATCGTGTTGTTTATGTTTCCAAAATGCCAGTTGAGTTGAGTTGACGGGACAGTATGCCAACGTGATGCTGAGCGAACCTCACCAAACAGAACTGGTAGAAGGGCCATTGTGCTGTGGGTCTTTATGACTCTATCTTCTATCCTCGACATTCCCTGGCACATTTTATTCCAGACATTTCCCGGAACAGTCAGTACCCGAAATTCCCCGTCACACTCTATCACCAACATTCCGCGGATCATTCTATGCCCGATATTCCATGGAACATTTTATACACGGCATTCCCCGGCACATTCTATATCTTGCATTCCCCAGAACATTCTATTACCGATATTCTCTGGAAAATTCTAGACTTCCCGGATCACTCTATACCTGACATTCTTTGGCACAGTCTATAACTGACATAATCTGAAATATTCTGGAATCAACATTCCCCCGGAGCATTCAGTACCCGACATTGGCTGGATCATTCTGAAACCGACATTATTTGTGAACGGCCGGGCGTTAGTGAATTGAACAAAAAATAAGATCCCAAGGGAAAGTGTTCTATTCCAGGGAAAAGGAGACACTGATCCGAAGTCCAATCAGTTAAAGGCACCTAAACGTGTGAATAAGTTTTCCTTGCATTTACATTTCTTCACTACAGTTGATCGACCACAATTTCGACTGAAAGACGGTAATGACCAACTTCCATTTATCTTCAAGGAAACTGGAAGATAATCCTTTAGGACAGCAATGTTTTCATCCGCCACATGAGGAAGTGGAAACCGATTACCTGTGTCTGCTCTCGAAAAATCTAGTTTGTGGGAATGATCTCGAAGCCATCTGTTCTTATGGATGTGTCTCTGCGTGTTTTGGAAGGAGAGTTTCTTGTGGTTTACGTCAGGTTTTCGACAGTAATTTTAAAAATTACTTTTTGTTTATTTCAAATTCAAGTATGTAATTAAATCTCGGAATACAGTGACTCATTTGACAATCTCATACTGATCTCAATCAAACTGGTAATTTTTCCTCCAGATTGACGGATAATTTATTTGTTTTCCTTCTTCAAGTTAACGTAGCGACGATCAACGTCCTGCTTTATAAAGATTGTGGATTGTCTCCATGTGTCAGGCGTTACCTGGGGGCCATGGCAACGGCGGATCTACTGGTCATTATTCTCGACCTAATATTGAGACACATTCCCATTGTTTATCGGGAACAGTTTCATTTCCTGAGATCCATCCCCGTGTGTAATATCCACGCCATTCTGCTTTATGCAGCCACTGACTGCTCTGTCTGGTTCACCGTCACTTTCACCTTTGATCGTTTTGTGGCCATTTGTTGCCAGAAGCAAAAATGTAAATATTGCAGTGAGAAACCGGCAGCTGTGATTCTGGGAACAGTGACTGTGCTAAGCTGTTTAAAAAACATTTGGTGGTATTTTATTCTCACAGGTAAATATCGGCTCAAGAACATCCCCTGGTTTTGTTGGGTACCTAAACATGCTCGATATTCCCTTGTCTGGGGCATAGTCGAGTTCCTCCATTACATTCTAACCCCGGCTGTACCATTTCTACTGATTCTGCTTGAATGTTATCACCGTCCGACACATTTTAGTGAAGAACAGAGCCCGCAGGAGACTCCGTGCTCACACCAACGGGGACACTCAGTGTGACACAGAAATGAGACATCGAAAAAAATCGATCATTTTACTGTTTGTGATTCGGCCAATTTCATCCTGTTATGGTCAACATTAATGGTATATTCCATATGGAACCGGATGTATTATATTGTGTATACAACTGTATATCTACATCGCTTTGTGATGACATTGGGATTCATGCTGCAGCTCCCCAGTTGCTGCACAAACATCGTGATTTATGTTGTGATCCAGACGAAGTTCAGACAGCAGCTGAAGCATGTGATGACTTATCCCTTCACCAAAATTCATAAATCAATTAGATTCACTCATTAATCAATCCATCCAGGATTTTCTCAGTTCACTTCCGTGTTTCAGCAACGAAGCAGCCTGTCACTATTGTAACATACTGAGGGTAGAGTTGGTTTCTACAATCTCATCCCACGGGGGTTATAGGACCACTTTTCAATATTCTCTCAACTCAGGGGCCAGTGGGAAAAGGCACCATCCACTCACTGTATTTCTCAGTTTAATTTGTAAATAATAAAAATGTTCATGAAAAGGTATCAAGCAGCAGAGGGAACGACATTTTTTGTCTTTGTACTGAAGAAGCTGAGCTGACTCAGCCCCAACTCCTGTTCCTCAGGGAAGGTGAGGGGCACAGGCTTGATCTCAGGAGTTGTGCTGAAGTTACTCTGTCCTTGTCTTCACCTCTGGGTCTGGTTTTGGCACAGATTATCGTCTCCCTTTGTCACCCTCCCTCCATATATCCATCCCATTCTCACACAGTATCTCTCATCCTCCAATTTACATACCATATTTCACAGTCCCCCCTTGCCCTATGTTCCTTCACTCTCTCCCTGTCTTGCACACACTACGTCCCAATATCCTTCTCTCAAAACTTCACCCCTCCAATCATCTCTCACTTTCCATTGCTGAATAAGGGCTTCTGCCCGAAACATCGATTCTCCTGCTCCTTTGATGCTGCATGACCTGCTGCGCTTTTCCAGCAACACATTTTTAAGCTCTGATCTCCAGCATCTGCAGTCCCCATTTTCTCCTAAGGTAATGGGGAGTTGAGTTTCTGGTCGTTGCGAGGGTAATAGCGTGGGACTTGGACCAAATGTCATTGCTCAGGAACACAGTGGCTATGCGACCACTGGTTGTTACTAGGGGCTAAATGTGGGGGTGGAACCAGAGCTGTGGCTGGGGCTAATATGTGGGGCTGCGACAACGGGCTGCTGCACACACATTTGGTGGGACCCACTGTCTGTTGCTCAGGGAAGATAGTGGGTTTTGGTTTAAAGGCAATTTGAGTGGATCCAACGGACATATGTAAGCAGTCCAGTGCTGAGGGTCGAGTGTTTTAAGGGGTGTCAGCGTGATAATGGGGACGTCCGCAGGGGAGTGAGCATGAAGGTGGTTTAGTGTATGGGAGGAGTGAGTGTGATGGTAGTTTCGTGTGCGGGGAGTGAGAATGATGGTGGAGGAGTGTGCGGGTTTTGAGCATGGCGGTAGCTGAGAATGCAGGGGAGGAGCATGATAGTGGCGGAGTGTGCGAGTGAGTGCTTGACTGTGGAGGAGTGTGTGGGGGCGTAAATGTGACGGTGACTGAATGTGTGGAGGAGTGAAAGAGAATTTGTTGATGGTGAGGACGAGTTAAGCCATAAAAATGTCAGTGTCAGCAGAATGGTACTGGTTGTCTTGGCGTGACAGAATGAAAATTACGGCTTGGAGCCTTTGTCATGGCGGATATTTGTGTACAGGGACTGGACGTTTACTCATTTGGGACCGGAAAAGCGGAAGTTATGGAAGAGGTGGAGGGTGTGTGTGAGGCCCGAATGTATATGGGAACCCCCTGGTCTCAGAGGGAGCGGAATGTAGAGAGATGAATTTCCCTGTCTCTGCATCCAGCTGGTTAGCATTTGCTGGTGATTCAAGAGAGGCAGCCTTTGGGACTTTGCTTTGGAGCAACAGCCTGCAACTTTTTAATTCACAATAGCAGTGGCCACATCTGTCAAATATAAGTGAGGTTGGGGAGTTGAGGGGGATTATGGTTCTGAATGTGGATGGTGAAAGTACAGATATCTTCACAGTGTCCGTCAGTGTGGACTGGTTAGATCCTGCTGTACAGAATTCCAATGTCAACCGTTCCATCTGCGTGTGTGTGGGAGGGTATTTGGGACAGTTCGAGATGCTGTGTAGTTGGGTGGGGTTTTGATTTCTAGCCGGGGTTAGAGGGAATCCCTCAGCCTTTCTATAGAACATGCACTCTGTTTTCTGATGGTTGGGTAGTGGATGGGATCATCATCCCTCCTTTCCACAGCACAGTCCATCCCCACCTCTCCTCTCTCTTTACCCAGAATAAGATAAAGACATGGATCTATAGGAAAGGACGGGGAGATGGGGGTAAACTCTACATCGGAGGGCGAGAGGTGAGTGTATTTCAATCAGAACGCAGAGTGAATGAAGTGAGAGAGACCAATTAATTCTTGAGAATTGGAGAAACCTGAGCAGAGATTATGAGACTGGGAGGGGGCAGAGCATAAGAGGGAGGCAGAATCCAAGAGGGAAGGAGAGAGAGTAGGAGACAGAGCATGAGTAGGAGAGAGGGGTGAAAGAGTGAGGTAAAGAAGTAAAGGAAGGAGTGAAAGAGAAGGACACAAAAAAGTGAAAGAGAAGGAGGGATAGAGGGATGAGGAAGACTGATTGAGAGAGATGGAACCAGTGAGAGAGAAAGACATTACTGTACCAGTGGATGTTACATTGTGAATAACTTATTTAGAAACAGCTCCAATCGCAGACAAAGTGGGCACTGGGTTGTGGGTGGTTAAGTGGAGTTGGTGAGGGGTCAGTCTTGTCACTTGTATTTTTTATTCCCTGTGTGTCAGTGAAAGAGCTGTATGGGGCAGATTAAGCACCGAGGGAAGAGAAAGGGACAAGCTTTGGGAGTAACTTCCTACTATGGAGTCACTGCCCAGCCCCCTCTCAGACAATGTACACTCGGGGAGTAGTCAGAAAACATTAACCCCTCTAACCCAGGTTGAATCTGCTCCCATTCTCTGGAATCAAAATAAGGGGAAGT
>NW_025209531.1:6846-15618 GCF_004010195.1 Chiloscyllium plagiosum
CCCATTTCCATGTTGGTCATGTTCCTCTGTGGATTGCCTTTCTATGACTCTCTGCCTCCTCATTTTCTCTCTCAGAATGGTTTCATCGTTCAGTCTTTCCTTATCTCCAAATCTCCCTACTCAGCTTCCTCTACACATTCTGTCTCTTAGCTCTGTGGGAACTTCCTGTTCCGAATGGAGAACCATTCTATCTGCCAAACACCATCATCCTCTCTCGCGTACTCACCACTTGTTCTCTTTCATTACTTTACCTGTGGCCTCTCTCACTCGCCGTCTCTCCCCTTCTCTCTCTCTCTCTCTATTTCTCGCCTCCTCCTTTCTCTCTCTCTCTCTCTCTCTCTCTCTCTCTCTGTCTCCCGATCCATGGGATTTTTCTGTCTCGCTCCTGCCCTCCATCGCTACCCGCGTCCGACCTTCATCTCTCCCTGTGAGTTCTTCCTTTTCCTGTGTTTGTCCTTCTGTCTCCAACCACCACTTCCCCAAAACCAGTAGGCTTTTTTTATCCAGGTGTGACCCTGTCTCCATTTCTCTTTTTGGTTTTTGCCTTTGTATTTTCTCTCTGCCATCCTATCTTTTTTTCTGACTGTATGCTTTTCGCGATTGGTCCCTGGACTGTGCACTCTTTCCCTGGTTTCACACTCTGCCCCTCCCTCGTTGACTCTCTCACTCTGTAGGTTTTTTTTGTCCCATTCTGTCCTTCTGCTTGTCTCCACAGGATCTTTTTCCTTCCTTGGCGCTCTCTCTCTGTCTCAAAATGGGGAGTTACCAAATGAGGGCAGGTAGGCTAACAGGGAGGGACCATCCCTGTCGGTAGGACGATTCCACCATGGTCCAGACTAGATTAGCTGAGAGTATTTCATTAGAGCAGAGTGGTTGAGCGGGATTGAGCTGCACAAAATTATGAGGGATACAGATAGAGTAGCTGGAAGCCTTACCCCTCAGAATTTGAATCAATAATCAGGTGAAACTGAAGACTGAAGACGCTGCAGATCAGTCGAAGAGTGTGTTGCTGGAAGAGCACAGCCTGTTAAGCAGCAGCCGAGGAGCAGAAGAATACTTCCGGTAAAAACAATCATCAGGGATGTGGCTGGCCGGCCAAGGGTGCGAGGAGATAAGTGGGAGAGGGTGGAGCTTAAGGGGAAGGAAGCTTGGAACGCGATCAGTAAATGAAAGTTAGGGTGAAAGTGATAGTTCGGAGAGGAGGGTGGAGCAGACAGTTGGGAACGAAGATGGACATGTAGGGCCGTTAAATAGGGGCTGACGAGTTGGAAGGTTAGGACTGGCATATGGGTGAGGGAGGGGAACGGAGAAATTGAAATCCATATGAATCCCGTGGGGTTGGAGGTTCCCAAGATGGAAGGTGAAGCGTTCTTCCTCAAGGAGTCGGATGGCCAGGGTATGGGGATGAAGGATGTCCAGGATGTGCATGTCATTTGCGGATTGGGTAGAGGGGTTAAAGTTTTTAGCCACAGGGCGGTAGGATTGTTTAGTGCGGGTTCCCTGAAACGGTCCACAAGTTGGTGTCCTGTCTCCCAAATGCAGAGGAGAAATCACCGAGCTGCATTTATCATCAAAACTGGTCAAACTCTGGAAAAATTCCCTGTTGTCGCACTCCGCCCGTTTCTAGGAGGAATGATGTGATGAAACGTATGGAAGTACAGATACATTTCTGTCTGATGTGGAAGGATTCTTTGGGGCCTTGGACTTAGCTGGGATGCAGATGTATATACACTGTTTGCATTTCTTGCATCGGCAGGGGAAGGTGCCAGGAGGGGACGGTGTGTTGGTGGGGTATGCACCTTTCAATGAAGTCACAGAGGGAATGGTTTCTCTGAAACACCACGAGGACATTGTCAACCACATGGTGGGGGAAAGCGAAGTATTTGAATAAGGATGTTCGACAGTGGAATTGGTCCTCCGGGGAGCATATGCGGTGGAGGTGGAGGAACATGGAATAAGGGAAATCATTTTTCCAGGAGGATGAGTGGGAGGGGGTGTACTCCAGGTAGCTGGAAGAGTCAGTGGGTTTGTAGGAGAAGTCCGTTCTGAGTTGGTCTCCGGAAAAGGAAATTGAGAGGTCCCAGAAGGGGATAGAGGTATATGAGAGAGTTCAGGTGAACATAAGGTCGGAGTGGAAGTTGTTTGTGAAGTTGATGAAATATACAACCTTCTCCTGGTAGCACGAGGTAGCACTGATATGTTCATCAAAGTAGCCGAGGAACAGTTGGGGAATGCTGTCGGAATATCTTCGAAAGATTTACTTTACAAATATCCAAGGAAGAGGCAGGCATGGCTACCCATTTGGTCTGGTGGAATTGTGAGAATTGGAAGAAGAAGTTGTCAATTGTGAGGACCAGTTCAGCAAGTAAAATGACAGAGACGGTGAAGACTGCTGGTTGTGTTGGTGTGAGTGAAAAAAACCTAGGGCTAGCAGGTCTTCAAAATGGCTTACATTTGTGTACAGGGACTGGATGTCCACAGCGAAAATAAAGTGTTTTGGACCCGGGAAACGAAAGCTATGGAAGAGGTGGAGTGTGTCGATGGTGTCCCGAATGTAGGTGGGGAGTTCGTCGACGAAGGGGGCCAAAAAAGTGTCAAGGTATGTGGAGAAAGGTTTAGTGCGGTAGGATCAGGCTGAGACTTTGGATCGTTTAGGACAGTCACGTTTGTTGATTTTGAGAAGGAGGTGGAAGTGGACATTGCGGTTTCCCAGACGATGAAGAGGCTGTGGATGGTTGAGCCCGAGAGTTGATGAGGTTTTGGATGGTATGGGATATGGTGGCTTGGTGATGGGAAGAGAGGTCGTTGTCAAGTGTGCCGTATAAGACGAGGTTTATTGGAGTCGGCACCTGTCTCCAGAAGTGTAGAGATAGGTGTGCCAAATTACTGGCTCATGGTGATGTTGGAGTTGGATTGGAGGGGGTCAAGGGCTGCGCATTGCGAGGGTGAGAGTCTGATGTGTGTCTGGTGGGTGGACAAGTTCAGGCAGTCTGTCTCACGGTGGCAGCTGGAGATGATGAGATGGGTGGTGGTTACAAACCAGCACAGGATGTCTCGGTGGAAGGGTTGCGTTGGTGGTGGGAGAAGGCTTCCTTGGAGGGTGAATAGGAAACTTCATTTGAATAGTGAGCCCGGAGTTGGAGGCGACAGAATGTTCAATGTCCTAACGCGTGTCAAACTCATTGACCCAAGAGCATGGTGGGGCCCACGAATCGAACGGGAACAATGCCTTCCGCGACTCCCTTGTCAGGTCCACGCCCCCACCAACCCATGCTTCACTCCCGGCACCTTCTGCTACTATTGCAAGAAGTGCAAAACCTGCGTCCACACCTCCTCCCTCCCCTCAGCCCAAGGCACCAAAGGATCCTCTCAAAGAAATTGACCTGTAATTCCATGCACGTTATAAACTACATCCATTGCACCCAATGTGGTCTCTCCTACACTGAGAAGACAAGACGCCAACATATGCATTGTTTCAGCGAACATCACTGGGACACCTGCACGAACCAAACCCATCGCTATGTGGCTGATCAGTTTAATTTCCGTTGCACTCCGCCAAGGGCACACTGGACCTTAGCCTTCTCCATCGCTAAACCCTAACCAGCCAACCACAGGCGGAAGACTGCCTCATTTTCCACTTTGGGACCCTCTACCTACACGTGATTAATGGGGATTTTACCAGTTACCACATTTCCCCTCCCCCAACTTATCGCAATCTCAAACATCCAACTCAGCACTGCCCTCTTGAACGGCCCTACCCGTTCATCTTCCTTCCAAACCCTCCGCTGCACCCTCCTCCCTGAACTATCACCATCACCTCCCACTTTTATTCTGCATTCCCATCTATATTCTCCCCAGAACTACCCAGTTGCCATTTAAACCTCTGTCCCCTTGGCCCAAAAGCCTTATTCCTGAAGAAGGGCATAATGCTGAATCGTGAATGTTCCTGCTCCTGGGATGCTGGCTGATCAGCTGTGCTCTTCCAGCATCACACTCTTTGACACAATAAGCAGGAAGATAAATTGAAGGTGAGGGATAGGTCGTTTAAATATGTGAGAAAAATATTCTTCAACTAGTGGATGCTGAGAATATTGATCTCACTGCACGTGAGGGTGGTGGAGGCAGAAAGCCTTGTAACATTTATTTAGTAAATAGAGGTGCGCTTGAAATGCCAACGTGCGCAAAACCATGCATTAAGACGTGGATAATGGCATGAAAATGGGTAAATGGTTACTGTTGACCAGAGTGGGAACAATGCGCTGAAATACCTTCGTCTGCGCTTTACATCTCTATGACGCTGTGACTCAAACTACTCGTTGAAAATTGAATTCGCCTCCTATGGGCCTCCTCTACCCCCTGCCGGGACTGTTCCCCTTAACCGTCTCTGGGGCTCCTCCTTCCTCTTCTTCACAATCCAAGTTATAACCTAAATCCCGGCCTGTACCTTGCACGCGATTTCCATCTCCAGAGGTAGAGGCCACTCAGACCACCAGCGACAGCACGCTCAGTTTGAACTGTCCAGTTAAACTTAAGGATTTGAGCGTTTAAAACTGCCTATTGGCTAGACGTGGTTAATAGGCTGTTGCTTTGATTAATTGGGGGCGATAACCTGCCCTTGGCATTGTGCGACCGCAGTCAAGGGAGATTAGATGATGAACTGATGCAATCTGAGTTGCACAGACCGTGGGATACCACGAGGATCTGTAAAGATTTGAAGGAACAGGTGATGGTCTGTGGTGGATAAATTAGAAATCACACCACACCAGTTTAAAGTCAAAAGGTTTATTTGGAAACGCTAGCTTTAACGCGCTGCTTCATCTGTACACATTGCATGTCACCATCTGGAGAAAGGGGGGGAAACAAACGACACAGAAGCAGGTTTGGGTGCACAAAATGATGCAGCACCTTACTAGCGAGCATGCACAGTGACCAGAGATGGGGCCAGACTATGGTGAGAGTCCAAATCGATTGTTCATTGCGGATGGAGCAAAGCTTACTTAATTTTCACAATCACATCGTCAATGTACAGGTTCATTAGGATGCGTTAATTTGCGATAATACATGCATGCATTGCTGAGGGAGGTGTGAGTGCGAGTTTGGGGACAAAGTAATACTTTCTGACATCAGTGGAAAAGTGAAAGCGGCGCTACTCCTCTGGATGATCCTATATGCTTCGGAGGGGATGGAGATCGGAATGAGATCAGACAGTGTGTGACCCGGGGGGAATGGAGATAACACAGTGAGTCACCCGAAGAGAGACGGACATCCTGGTGAGATCAGGCAGTGTGTGACGCGAGGAGGATGGAGATCCAAATGATTTCACACAATGCGTGACCAGGGAGAGAGGGAGGATGGACACCCCTGTGAAACCAGACAGTGTGTGACCCGAGTGGAATGGAGATCCCAGTGAGATCAGTCAGTGTGTGACTGGAGGAAGATGGAGATCCCAATGAAATCAGACCGTGTCTGACTCGGGAAGGATGGTATCCCGATGAGATCAGGGAATGTCTGACTCACGAAGGACGGAGATCCCGGTGAGATCAGGCAGTCTGTGACCCCAGTGAGGATGGAGTTCCCAGGGATATCTGACACTGTCTAACTCCACGGAGGACGGACATGCCAGCGAGATCAGGCAGTTTCTGACCCCAGGGAAGGTGGATATCCCGGTGGCATCAAACAGTGTGTGACTCAGGAAAGATGGAGAGAGGGAGACTATAGCAGAGCTCAGACAACGAACACATTTGTGTTCCATCGCCTGGACGGATATATGATACAGATGTACCCCTTCATATTCACTGCTTTCCTATCTCATTTCTCATTGAATCGTGTATCCTGACCTTCTGTCATGTTCTATCCATTGCATGGGCATTGTTTGCGCAGCTGAATGGTGAGGGATGTGCAAGTTCATGACATTATAAATTATAGTTAAGTGCTCATATCCCAGACATGCCTTCTTGATTATATATTTTTTTTTACATCCTGGAACCATTTTAATTCCAATCTACTCAGCATGATGGTAAGCCACACAGCACGATGGACTATGTCCCAAAAAATGAAGACAATACTTTGTCTCAATTTTCCAGTTTCGAGATTTGAGAGGAAAAAGACTGCAGGATTGACTGGCAACAAATTATTGTCAAGTGGCCAGAGTGATGTCTGGTAATCTATCTAATGTTTGTTTTTATTTATTCTCCAATAGGTGTTCCATGTAACTGAGTGGTATGTTTCCACACTTTGCAGTCCCTCTGAATATCCGTGCAAAATATTCTGTGTCAGGAATGAGTCTGGTTTTCCTTCCAGTTTGTGCCCATGAATACTCTCAGTGTCGATAGTGGGTGGCTGGGAGCCCATCTAGAACAGGATTTCACGAGGCAACTGTCAGTATCACAGATGTAGAATCGCTGCCCCAGTGGCATTACCAGTAGACGATTAATCCAGGGTCCCCAGATACTGTTCTGGGATATCTGGGTTTGAATTCTGCAGTGGCTGATTGTGGCGATTGAGTTCAATAAAAAATTGTGTTCAAGAGTCTTCAAGGTGGCCGTGAAACATGATGGATTGTCAGAGACAGCCATCAGGTTGCATTCTTGGGAAGTTTGCGGATGACACTGAGATTGGTGGAGTAGCAGATAGTGAATGGGACTTTCAGTGAATTCAGGAGAACATCGATAAATTGGAGAGTTGGGCGGAGAAATGGCAATTAGATGTCAATCTGGACAAATGCGATGTGATGAATTTTGGAGGATTCAATTCAAGAGCGAAGTTTGCAGTAAATGGAAAAAAAAAAGAAAAATTTATGTACACAAAGGTCTGCGTGTTCAGGTTCATTTTTCCTTGAAGGTGGCAGCGCAGGTTCGTAGAGTGGCCAAGAAGATATACAGCATGCTTTTCTTCATCGGATGGTGTACAATAGTTAAGACCATAAAACCATAAGACATAAGAGTGGAAGTGAGGTCATTCGGCCAATCAGGTCCACTCTGCCATTCAGTCATGGCTGACGGGCATTTCAACACCACTTACCCACATTCTCCCCATATCGCTTAATTCCGTACGAGATGAATAATTTATCAATCTCTGCCTTTAAGACATTCAACGTCCAGGACTCCACTGCACCCGGTGGCAATGAATTCCACAAATCCACCACTCTCTGGCTGAAGAAATGTCTCCACATTTCCATATTCAATTGACCCCCTCAAATTCTAAGACTGTGCTCACGGGGTCCTACTATCCTCGCCTGAGGAAACAATTTTTTAGCGATCACTCTTTCTAAGCCTTGATTTGACAGGTCATGTTTCAGTTCTATAAGGCTTATGTTTGGTCACAATTGGAATACGGTGTACTGTTCTGGTCGCCACGTTAACAAAAGGAAGTGCATGGTGAAGAGAGGGTGCACGCGAGGTTCACCCGGGCGTTGGAAGGCGCTAGATCTGAGGAAAGGTTGAATAGTTTAGAATTATTTTCATTGGAAAGAAGGAAGTTGTGGTGGGGAAATGACTGAGGCATAACAATCATGAAATGTGCGGACAGGATGGATAACCAGGAAACCTTTTTTTGCCAGAGTGGAGGACTGATTTGCTGCGTGTTACGCGTTTAAAGTGAGATGAGACAAATTTAGGGGACAAATGAATGGAAGGTTGTTCACACAGAGAGTGGTGGGGACCTGGAATGCGTTCCCAGCGGAGGTGGTAGGGCCGGGAACGATAGTGTAATTTGTAATGAATCTGGGCAGATACATGAATGGATATGGAGCAATGCGACTCATATCCTTCGAAGGTAGGCATCAAGGTTAGGTAGCGGATCTGGATCAGCGCTGGCTGAGAGGGCCGAAACGCCTGTTCCTGTGCTGTAGTGTTCTTTTTTCCTTGTTTTAGGTTCACAGACACTCTTTAGGGAAGGCATCAGCCGTCCTTTCCCTGTCTGGTCTACATGTCACTCTGGGCCCACAGCAGTATGGCTAATACTTAACTCACTTCTGGCTAATTAGCGATGGGCAATAAATGTTGATATAGCCAATAATGCCCCCATACAGTGAATTAACGCCAAAGAAATAAAATCTGATCTCGAGATTTCGTCATGAATTTCATTGATTATCTAATCAGGAAAGGGAGAGAATGCTGCTCTGTTTAACAAGACGCTGTTCTCCTCATTGTAATAATCGCGACCTACCCCTTCTATTGATATACATTTATTACAGAAACCTGGAGAACCTTCTACAAGCATTTTCGAAGGATTCACAAGCGGCTGTAACGTTATATATTTGTCTCAAAATGGGCCCCCGTACCCCCGCCTGAACCTGCAGCCGAAGCAGGAAGAGAGAACAATGTTTGTTATGTAGAAAGAGAGAAGTGAGTAACCGTTTCTGGTTTCCACCCTGTAAAAGCAGAAAATAAGCATGGAGTTCATGAAAATAGACTGTGAGGAACTTGCACAGTTTGAAAGGCAATTGGAACGTATTGGAGGCCCTGTCAGGTTTAGAAATGGACACTTCCCCTGCTCCAGATGAATTGCATTCCAGGTTGCTGTGGGAGGCCAGGCTCGTAATTGCAGACGTTCTGACATAAATGTTTAATTCCTCTGTGGTCACGCGGGGGTGGTGGTGAGTGGTCGGGGGTAGTGCTGAAGCACAGCTAATGTGGTTCTGCTTTTCAAGACGGCTGGTAGAGATGAATAAGGAAATTATCGACAGTTGAATCTCCTGTCAGTGCTAGGAAACGAAATGAGAAAATTCTAAAGGACAGAATTAACTACACTTGGAAATACATTGGTTAGTTT
>NW_025209531.1:15911-16929 GCF_004010195.1 Chiloscyllium plagiosum
AGAAACGATCAGATGAGGGATATTTAAGGAATTGCAGGACACTTTGTTGCATATAGGAACGGAGAGATCTTGGGGTAATTATTCACAGATCCTTGAAATTGGCAGAACACGCTAATAGGATAGTTCAGAAGGCTGAAGGGATACCTGCTTTCACTAATCGTGGCATATAATATGAAAGCAAGAAGTAAATGTTCGTGTTACATAGATGATGGCTAGGCCATAGCAGGAGTACCATATACAATTCTGAACACCTCACTACGTGAAGGATGGGATAGCATTCTAGGGTGACGAGAAAGTTTACCAGGATACTGCCTTAAATAGAATAATTGAGCTTTAAGGAAACTCTAGACTGGCTTTGATTGGTTTCTTGAGAGCAGCGATGTATTACGGACTATGAGGAGGACGGACAGGTTGATGAAATAGCAGTTGGCTCCCTTGGTTGACGGTCAGTCATCAGCGAGCATAGTTTTAGGGTAAGAAACAGAAGATTCAGAAGGGATTTTGGAAAAATAACTCTTTCACTCAAGAGGGTGGTGGGTATCTGCAATGCACTGCCTGAGAAGGCAGTGGAGACCAGAAGTTATCAATGTTTAAACAAATATTAGGATCAGTGCATAATATATCATAAAATATCAAGGATATGCGGCAAGTGCAGAAAATCGAGATTAGCACACTTTTAGTGGTAATGTCGATGGACACTCGACAGGACCAAGAGCTTTTTCTTCGTTGTATGGCTCTGTGACTCGATATCGAAGGTGTCGCAGTCACAGTTAAAAGGGAGCTGTTGAGTACTAGAACTATCCAGTTGGTAACTGGTATTGAAACGGCAAGTGGATAGACGTAGCAGGAAAAACAGATGCTTCCTGAACAACAGTGAGGCACCATGGAGTCCATTCCGAGTGGGGCATTGGTAAGAGGCAAGCAGAACAAAGGAATAGGACAAAGATAATAGTTGGAGATTTTACAGTCAGGAGATTACAAGGAGTCATGAGCTGTGACCAGGTCATGAATGGTCGGT
>NW_025209532.1:0-4340 GCF_004010195.1 Chiloscyllium plagiosum
CACCGAAACTCTGCAGCAGTGCAACCAGACACCAATGCACTGCCTGATTTCTCCCAATCTCTGCAGCAGTGCAACCAGACCAATGATGCACTACCTGTTATCACCGAAACTCTGCAACAGTGCATCCAGACAGTGATGCACTCCCTGTTATCACCCAATCTCTGCAGCAGTGCAGCCAGAGCAGCGATGCACTGCCTGTTATCACCCAAACCCTGCAACAGTGCAGCCAGACCAGTGATGCACTGCCTGTTATCACCCAAATTCTGCAGCAGTGCAGACAGACCACCAATGCACTGCCTGTTATCACCCAAACCCTGCAGCAATGCAGCCAGGCTTCCAATGCACTGCCTGTTAACACCCAAACTCTGCAGCAGTGCTGCCAGACCACCAATACACTGCCTGTTATCACCCAAATCCTTCAGCAGTTCAGCCAGGCCAACAATGCATTGCCTGTTATCACATAAACACTGCAGCAGTGCAGCCAGTATACCAATGCACTGTCTGTTATCAACTAAACTCTGCAGGAGTGCTGCCAGACCACCAAAACACTGCCTGTTATCACCCAAATCCTGCAGCAGTGCAGCCAGGCCACCAATGCATTGCCTGTTATCACCTAAACTCTGCAGCAGTGCAGCCAGTCTACCAATGCACTGCCTGTTATCAACTAAACTCTGCAGCAGTGCAGCCAGGCCACCAATGCACTGCCTATTATCAACCAAACTTTGCAGCAGTGCAGCCAGGCTACCAATGCACTGCCTGTTATCACCTAAGCTCTGCAGCAATGCAGCCAGGCCACCAATGCACTGCCTATTTTCACCCAAACACTGCAACAGTGCAGCCAGGGCACCAATACACTGCCTGTTATCACCCAAACTCTGCAGCAGTGCAGCCAGTCTACCAATGCACTGCCTGTTATCAACTCAACTCTGCAGCAGTTCTGCCAGGCCACCAATGCACTGCCGATTATCACCCAAACTTTGCAGCAGTGCAGCCAGGCTACCAATGCACTGCCTGTTATCACCTAAGCTCTGCAGCAATGCAGCCAGGCCACCAATGCACTGCCTATTTTCACCCAAACACTGCAACAGTGCAGCCAGGGCACCAATACACTGCCTGTTATCACCCAAACTCTGCAGCAGTGCAGCCAGGCCACCACTGCACTGCCGATTATCACCCAAACTTTGCAGCAGTGCAGCCAGGCTACTAATGCACTGCCTGTTATCACCTAAACTCTGCAGCAGTGCAGCCAGGCCACCACTGCACTGCCTATTATCACCCAAACACTGCAGCAGTGCAGCCCGACCACCAATGCACTGTCTGTTATCACCCAAACCCTGCAGCAGTGCAGCCAGGCCACCAATGCACTGCCTGTTATCACCCAAACTCTGCAGCAGTGCTGCCAGACCACTAATGCACTGCCTGTTATCACCCAAATTCTGCAGCAGTGCAGCCAGGCCACCAATGCACTGCCTGTTATCACCCAAACTCTGCAGCAGTGCAGCCCGACCACCAATGTCCTGCCTGTAATCACCCAAACCCTGCAGTAGTGCAGCCAGACCACCAATGCACTGCCTGTTATCACCCAAACCCTGAAGCAGTGCAGCCAGGCCAATAATGCATTGCCTTTTATCACCTAAACTCTGCTGTGGTGCAGCCACACCACCAATGCACTGCCTGTTATCACCCAAACCCTGCAGCATTGCAGCCAGGCCACCAATGCACTGCCTGTTATCACCCAAACTCTGCAGCAGTGCAACCAGACACCAATGCACTGCCTGATTTCTCCCAATCTCTGCAGCAGTGCAACCAGACCAATGATGCACTGCCTGTTATCACCGAACCTCTGCAACAGTGCATCCAGACAGTGATGCACTCCCTGTTGTCACCCAATCTCTGCAGCAGTGCAGCCAGACCAGCGATGCACTGCCTGTTATTACCCAAACCCTACAACAGTGCAGCCAGACCAGTGATGCACTGCCTGTTATCACCCAAATTCTGCAGCAGTGCAGCCAGGCCACCAATGCACTGCCTGTTATCACCCAAACACTGCAGCAGTGCAGCCAGACAGTGATGCACTGCCTGTTATCACCCAAACTCTGCAGCAGTGCTGCCAGACCACCAATACACTGCCTGTTATCACCCAAATTCTGCAGCAGTGCAGCCAGGCCACCAATGCATTGCCTGTTATCACCGAACCTCTGCAGCTGTGCAGCCAGACCACCAACGCACTGCCTGTTATCACCAAAGCCCTGCAGCAGTGCAGCCAGACCAATGATGAACTGCCTGTTATCACCCAACCCCTGCAGCAGTGCAGCCAGACCAGTGATGCACTGCCTGTTATCACCTAAACTCTGCAGCAGTGCAGCCAGACAGTGATTACCTCCCTGTTATCACCCAATCTCTGCAGCAGTACAGCCAGACCAGCGATGTACTGCCTGTTATCAACCAAACCCTGCAACAGTGCAGCCAGAACACCAATGCACTGCCTGTTATCACCCCAACTCGAGGCAGTGCAGCCAGGCCACCAATGCACTGCCTATTATCACCCAAACTCTGCAGCAGTACAGCCAGACCACCAATGCGCTGCCTGTTATCACTCAAACTCTGCAGCAGTGCAGCCTGACCACCAATGCACTGCCTGTTATCGCCCAAACTCTGCAGCAGTGCAGCAAGACCACCAATGCACTGCCGGTTATCACCCAAATCCTGCAGCAGTACAGCCAGGCCATCAATGCACTGCCTGTTATCACCCAAACCCTACAGCAGTGCAGCCCGACCGGTGATGCACTGTCTGTTATCACCCAAACCCTGCAGCAGTGCAGCCCGGCCACCAATGCACTGTCTGTTATCACACAAACCCTGCAGCAGTGCAGCCAGACCAGCGACACACTGCCTGTTATCACCCAACCTCTGCAGCAGTGCAGCCAGACACGCGATGCACTGCCGGTTATCACCCAAACCCTGCAGCATTGCAACCAGGCCACCAATGCACTGCCTGTTATAACCTAAACACTGCAGCAGTGCAGCCAGACCACCAATGCACTGACTGTTATCACCTAAACCATGCAGCAGTACAGCCAGGCCACAAATGCACTGCCTGTTATCACCCAAACCCTGCAGCAGTGCCGCCAGACTAGTGATGCACTGCCTGTTATCACCCGAACTCTGCAGCAGTGCAGCCAGACCACCAATGCACTGCCTGTTCTCACCCAAACCCTGCATCAGTGCAGCCAGACCAGTGATGCACTGCCTGTTATCACCCAAACTCTGCAGCAGTGCAGCAAGGCTACCAATGAACTGCCTGTTATGGCCCAAACTCTGCAGCAGTGCAGCCAGACCACCAATGCACTGCCTGTTATAACCTAAACACTGCAGCAGTGCAGCCAGACCACCAATGCACTGACTGTTATCACCTAAACCATGCAGCAGTACAGCCAGGCCACAAATGCACTGCCTGTTATCACCCAAACCCTGCAGCAGTGCCGCCAGACTAGTGATGCACTGCCTGTTATCACCCGAACTCTGCAGCAGTGCAGCCAGACCACCAATGCACTGCCTGTTCTCACCCAAACCCTGCATCAGTGCAGCCAGACCAGTGATGCACTGCCTGTTATCACCCAAACTCTGCAGCATTGCAGCAAGGCAACCAATGAACTGCCTGTTATCACTCAAACTCTGCAGAAGTGCAGCGAGACCACCAATGCACTGACTGTTATCACCCGAACTCTGCAGCAGTGCAGCTAGACCAGCGATGCACTGCCAGTTATCACCCAAACTCTGCAGAAGTGCAGCCAGACCACCAATGCACTGCCTCTTATCACCTAAACTCTGCAGCAGTGCAGTCAGGACAGCAATGCAGTGCGTATTATCACCCAAGCTCTGAAGCAATGCAGCCAGGCTACCAATGCGCTGCCTGTTATCACCCAAATTCTGCAGCAGTGCAACCAGGCCACCAATGCACTGCCTGTTCTCACCCAAACTCTGCAGCAGTGCAGCCAGACCACCAATGCACTGCCTGTTATCACCCAAACCCTGCAGCAGTGCCGCTAGACTAGTGATGCACTGCCTGTTATCACCCGAACTCTGCAGCAGTGCAGCCAGACCACCAATGCACTGCCTGTTATCACCCAAACCCTGCAGCAGTGCCGCTAGACTAGTGATGCACTGCCTGTTATCACCCGAACTCTGCAGCAGTGCAGCCAGACCACCAATGCACTGCCTGTTATCACCCAAACCCTGCAGCAGTGCCGCTAGACTAGTGATGCACTGCCTGTTATCACCCGAACTCTGCAGCAGTGCAGCCAGACCACCAATGCACTGCCTGTTATCACCCAAACCCT
>NW_025209532.1:5349-8394 GCF_004010195.1 Chiloscyllium plagiosum
TCACCCAAACCCTGCAGCAGTGCAGCAAGGCTACCAATGAACTGCCTGTTATCACCCAAACTCTGCAGCAGTTCAGCAAGGCTACCAATGAACTGCCTGTTTTCACCCAAACTCTGCAGAAGTGCAGCGAGGCCACCAATGCACTGACTGTTATCACCCGAACTCTGCAGCTGTGCAGCTAGACCAGCGATGCACTGCCAGTTATCACCCAAACTCTGCAGCAGTGCAGCCAGACCACCAATGCACTGCCTCTTATCACCTAAACTCTGCAGCAGTGCAGTCAGGACAGCAATGCAGTGCGTATTATCACCCAAGCTCTGCAGCAATGCAGCCAGGCTACCAATGCGCTGCCTGTTATCACCCAAATTCTGCAGCAGTGCAACCAGGCCACCAATGCACTGCCTGTTCTCACCCAAACTCTGCAGCAGTGCAACTAGACACCAATGCACTGCCTGTTATCACCCAAACCCTGCAGCAGTGCAGCCAGGCTACCAATGCAATGCCTGTTATCACCCAAACCCTGCAGCCATGCTGCCAGACCACCAATGCACTACCTGTTATCAACCAAACTCTGCAGTAGTGCAGCCAGACCACCAATGCGCTGCCTATTATCACCCAAACCCTGCAGAAGTGCAGCCAAGCCACTAATGCACTGTCAGTTATCACCCAAAGTCTGCAGCAATGCAGCCAGACCACCAATGCACTGCCTGTTATAACGTAAACTCTGCAGCAGTGCAGCCAGACCACCAACGGGCTGCCTCTTATCACCCAATCCCAGCAGCAGTGCAGCCAGGCCACCAATGCACTGTCTGTTATCACACAACCCATGCAGCAGTGCAGCCAGACCTGCGACACACTGCCTGTTACCAGGCAAACTCTGCAGCAGTGCAGCCAGACCAGTGATGCACTGCCTGTTATCACTCAGACCCTGCAGCTGTGCAGCCAGACAGTGATGCACTGCTTGTTATCACCAAAACCTTGCAGCAATGCAGCCACACCAGCGATGCACCAGCTATTATTATCCTATACCCTACAATAGTGCAGCCAGAGCAGTGATGCACAGCCTGATATCACACAAACTCTGCAGCAGTGCAGCCCGACCAGTGATGCACTGCCTGTTATCACTCAGACCCTGCAGCTGTGCAGCCAGACAGTGAACACTGCTTGTTATCACCAAAACCTTGCAGCAATGCAGCCACACCAGCGATGCACCAGCTATTATTATCCTATACCCTACAATAGTGCAGCCACATCAGTGATGCACAGCCTGATATCACACAAACTCTGCAGCAGTGCAGCCAGACAGTGCATCACTGCCTGTTATTACCTAAACTCTGCAACAGTGCAGCTAGACAGTGATGCTCTCCCTGTTATCACCCATTCTCTGCAGCAGTGCAGCCAGACCAGCGATGCACGGTATGTTATCACCCAAACACTGCAACAGTGCAGCCAGACCAGTGATGCACTGCCTGTTATCACCCAAACTCTGCAGCAGTGCTGTCCGACCACCAATGCACTGCCTGTTATCACCCAAACCCTGCCGCAGTGCAGCCAGGCTACTAATGCTCTGCCTGTTATCACCCAAACCCTGCAGCAGTGCAGCCAGAACACCAATGCACTGACTGTTATCACCCAAACGCTGTAGTGGTGCAGCCAGATCGCCAATGCACTGCCTGCTATCACCCAAACCCTACAGCAGTGCAGCCAGACCAGTGACACAAAGCCTGATATCACCCAAACTCTGCAGCAGTGCAGCCAGACAAGCGACACACTGCCTGTTATAATCCAAACTCTGCAGCAGTGCAGCCAGACCACCAATGCACTGCTTGTTATCCCAATGCACTGCCTATTATCACCCAAACTCTGCAGCAAGACAGCCAGACAAGCGACACACTGCCTGTTATAATCCAAACTCTGCAGCAGTGCAGCCAGACCACCAATGCACTGCTTGTTATCACCTATACTCTGCAGCAGTGCAGCCAGACAGGGATGCGCTGTCTGTTATCACCCGAAATCTGCAGCAGTGCATACAGACCACCAATCAACTGTCTGTTATCACCCAAACTCTGCAGCAGCGCAGCCAGGCCACCAATGCACTGCCTGTTATCACCCAAACGCAGCAGCAGTGCAGCCAGACCACCGATGCACTGCCTGTTATCACCCAAACCCTGCAGCAGTGCAGCCAGTCTACCAATGCACTGCCTGTTATCAACTATACTCTGCAGCAGTGCAGCCAGGCCACCAATGCACTGCCTATTATCACCAAACTTTGCAGCAGTGCAGCCAGGCTACCAATGCACTGCCTGTTATCACCTCCACTCTGCAGCAGTGCAGCCAGGCCACCAATGCACTGCCTATTTTCACCCAAACCCTGCAGCAGTGCAGACAGGGCACCAATGCATTGCCTGTTCTTACCTAAATTCTGTAGCAGTGCAGCCAGGCCACCAATGCACTGCCTGTTATCAACTAAACTCTGCAGCAGTGCAGCCAGGCCACCAATGCACTGCCTATTATCACCCAAACTCTGCAGCAGTGCAGCATGGCTACCAATGCACTGTCTGTTATCACCCAAACCCTGCAGCAGTGCAGCCAGACCAGCGACACACTGCCTGTTATCACCCAAACTCTGCAGCAGTGCAGCCAGACTACCAATGCACTGCCTGTTATCACCCAAACTCTGCAGCAGTGCAATCAGGACAGCAATGCAGTGCCTATTATCACCCAATCTCTGCAGCAATGCAGCCAGGCTACCAATGCACTGCCTGTTATCACCCAAATTCGGCAGCAGTGCAGCCAGACCACCAATGCACTGTCTGTTATCACCCAAACTCTGCAGCAGTGCAACCAGACACCAATGCACTGCCTGTTATCACCCAAACACTGCAGCAGTGGGCGGCACGGTGGCACAGTGGTTAGCACTGCTGCCTCACAACGCCAGAGACCCGGGTTCAATTCCCGACTCAGGCGACTGACTGTGTGGAGTTTGCACATTCTCCCCGTGTCTGCGTGGGTTTCCTCCGGGTGCTCCGGTTTCCTCCCACAGTC
>NW_025209532.1:12181-16936 GCF_004010195.1 Chiloscyllium plagiosum
GACCACCAATGTACTGCCTGTTATCACCCAAACCCTGTAGCAGTGCAGCCAGCCCAGGGATACACTGCCTGTCATCACCCAAACTCTGCAGCAGTGCAGCCAGACCACCAATGCACTGCCTATTATCACCCAAACTCTACAGCAGTGCAGCCAGGCCACCAATGCACTGCCTGTTATCACCCCAAACTCTGCAGCAGTGCAGCCAGACCAATGATGCACTGCTTGTTATCACCAAAACCCTGCAGCAGGGCAGCCAGACCAGTGATGTACTGCCTGTTATCACCTAAACTCTGCAACAGTGCAGCCAGACAGTGATGCACTCCCTGTTATCACCCAATCTCTGCAGCAGTGCAATCAGACCAGCGATGCACGGTATGTTATCACCCAAACACTGCAACAGTGCAGCCAGTCCACCAATGCACTGCCTGTTATCACCCAGACTCTGCAGCAGTGCAGCCCGACCACCAATGCACTGCCTGTTATCACCCAAACTCTGCAGCAGTGCTGCCAGACCACCAATGCGCTGCCTGTTATCAACCAAATTCTGCAGCAGTGCAGCCAGGCCACCAATGCACTGCCTGTTATCACCCAAACTCTGCAGCAGTGCAACCCGACCACCAATGTACTGCCTGTTATCACCCAAACCCTGAAGCAGTGCAGCCAGGACACCAATGCACTGCCTGATTTCTCCCAATCTCTGCAGCAGTGCAACCAGACCAATGATGCACTGCCTGTTATCACCGAAACTCTGCAACAGTGCATCCAGACAGTGATGCACTCCCTGTTATCACCCAATCTCTGCAGCAGTGCAGCCAGACCAGCGATGCACTGCCTGTTATCACCCAAACCCTGCAGCAGTGCAGCCAGACCAGCGATGCACTGCATGTAATCACCCAAACCCTGCAGCAGTGCAGCCAGGCCACCAATGCTCTGCCTGTTATCACCCAAACTCTGCAGCAGTGCAGCCAGGCTATAACATGCACTGCCTGTTATCACCCAAACTCTGCAGCAGTGCAGCCAGACCAATGATTCACTGCCTGTTATCACCCAACCCCTGCAGCAGTGCAGCCAGACCAGTGATGCACTGCCTGTTATCACCTAAACTCTGCAACAGTGCAGCCAGACAGTGATTAACTTCCTGTTATCACCCAATCTCTGCAGCAGTACAGCCAGACCAGCGATGTACTGCCTGTTATCACCCAAACCCTGCAACAGAGCAGCCAGACCAGTGATGCAGTGCCTGTTATCACCCAAACTCTGCAGCAGAGCACCCAGAGCACCAATGCACTGTCTGTTATCACCCAAACCCTGCAGCAATGCAGCCAGGCCACCAATGCACTGTCTGTCATCACCCAAACCCTGCAGCAGTGCAGCCAGACCAGCGACACACTGCCTGTTATCGCCCAACCTCTGCAACAGTGCAGCCAGAGAGTGATGCACTCCCTGTTATTACCCAATCTCTGCAGCAGTGCAGCCAGACAAGCGATGCACTGCCTGTTATCACCCAAACCCTGCAGCAGTGCAACCAAGCCAGTGATGCACTGCCTGTTATCACACAACCTCTGCAGCAGTGCAGCCAGACCACCAATGCACTGCCTGTTATCACCCAAACCCTGCAGCAGTGCAGCTAGACTAGTGATGCACTGCCTGTTATCACACAACCTCTGCAGCAGTACAGCCAGACAACCAATGCACTGCCTGTTATCAACCCAACTCTAGGCAGTGCAGCCAGGCCACCAATGCACTGCCTGTTATCACCCAAACTCTGCTGCAGTGCAACCCGACCACCAATGCACTGCCTGTTATCACGCAAACTCTGCAGCAGTTCAGCCAGGCCACCAATGCACTGCCTATTATCACCCAAACTCTGCAGCAGTGCAGCCAGACCCACGTGCACTGCCTGTTATCACCCAACCCCTGCAGCAGTGCAGCCAGACCAGTGATGCACTGCCTGTTATCACCTAAACTCTGCAACAGTGCAGCCACTACAGCAGTGCAGCCCGACCAGTGATGCACTGTCTGTTATCACCCAAACCCTGCAGCAGTGCAGCCAGGCCACCAATGCACTGTCTGGCATCACCCAAACCCTGCAGCAGTGCTGCCAGGCTACCAATGCACTACCTGTTATCACCCAAACCCTACAGCAGTGCAGCTAGACTAGTGATGCACCGCCTGTTATCACCAAAACTCTGCAGCAGTGCAGCCAGGCCACCAATGCACTGCCTGTTATCACCGAAACCCTGCAGCAGTGCAGCCAGGCTACCAATGCACTGCCGGTTATCACCCAAACTCTGCAGCAATGCAGCCAGACCACCAATGCACTGCCTGTTATAACGTAAACTATGCAGCAGTGCAGCCAGACCACCAATGGGCTGCCTCTTATCACCCAACCCCAGCAGCAGTGCAGCCAGACCACCAATGCACTGTCTGTTATCACTCAACCCATGCAGCAGTGCAGCCAGACCTGCGACACACTGCCTATTACCACGCAAACTCTGCAGCAGTGCAGCCAGACCACCAATGCACTGCCTGTTATCACCCAAACTCTGCAGCAGTGCAGCCAGACCACCAACGCACTGCTTGTTATCACCTACACTCTGCAGCAGTGCAGCCAGACAGTGATGCGCTGTCTGTTATCACCCGAAATCTGCAGCAGTGCATACAGACCAATGATGCACTGCGTCTTATCACCCAAACTCTGCAGCAGCGCATTCGGACCACCAATCCAGTGTCTGTTATCACCCAAACTATGCAGCAGCACAGCCAGACCACCGATGCACTGCCTGTTATCACCCAAACTTTGCAGCAGTGCAGCCAGTCTACCAATGCACTGCCTGTTATCAACTATACTCTGCAGCAGTGCAGCCAGGCCACCAATGCACTGCCTATTATCACCCAAACTTTGCAGCAGTGCAGCCAGGCTACCAATGCACTGCCTGTTATAACCTAAACTCTGCAGCAGTGCAGCCAGGCCACCAATGCACTGCCTATTTTCACCCAAACACTGCAGCAGTGCAGCATGGTTACCAATGCACTGCCTGTTATCACCCAAACCCTGCAGCAGTGCAGCCATGGCACCAATGCATTGCCTGTTCTTACCTAAATTCTGCAGCAGTGCAGCCAGACCACCAATGCACTGCCTGTTATCACCCAAACCCTGCAGCAGTGCAGCCAGGCCACCAATGCACTGCCTATTATCACCCAAACTCTGCAGCAGTGCAGCGTGGCTACCAATGCACTGTCTGTTATCACCCAAACCCTGCAGCAGTGCAGCCAGGCCAGCGACACACTGCCTGTTATCACCCAAACTCTTGCAGCAGTGCAGCCAGACTACCAATGCACTGCCTCTTACCACCTAAACTCTGCAGCAGTGCAATCAGGACAGCAATGCAGTGCCTATTATCACCCAATCTCTGCAGCAATGCAGCCAGGCTACCAATGCACTGTCTGTCATCACGCACATTCTGCAGCAGTGCAGCCAGGCCACCAATGCACTGCCTGTTATCACGCAAACCCTGCGGCAGTGCAGCCAGGCCACCAATGCACTGCCTGTTATCACCCAAACTCTGCAGCAATGCAGCCAGACCACCAATGCACAGCCTGTTATAACGTAAACTCTGCAGCAGTGCAGCCAGACCACCAATGGGCTGCCTCTTATCACCCAACCCATGCAGCAGTGCAGCCAGACCTGCGACACACTGCCTATTACCACGCAAACTCTGCAGCAGTGCAGCCAGACCAGTGATGCACTGCCTGTTATCACACAACCTCTGCAGCAGTGCAGCCAGACCACCAATGCACTGCCTGTTATCACCCAAACTCTGCAGCAGTGCAGCCAGACCACCAATGCACTGCTTGTTATCACCTACACTCTGCAGCAGTGCAGCCAGACAGTGATGCGCTGTCTGTTATCACCCGAAATCTGCAGCAGTGCATACAGACCAATGATGCACTGCCTCTTATCACCCAAACTCTGCAGCAGCGCATTCGGACCACCAATCCACTGTCTGTTATCCCCCAAACTCTGCAGCAGTGCAGCCAGACCACCGATGCACTGCCTGTTATCACCCAAACCCTGCAGCAGTGCAGCCAGTCTACCAATGCACTGCCTGTTATCAACTAAACACTGCAGCAGTGCAGCCAGGCCACCAATGCACTGCCTATTATCACCCAAACTTTGCAGCAGTGCAGCCAGGCTACCAATGCAATGCCTGTTATCACCTAAACTCTGCAGCAGTGCAGCCAGGCCACCAATGCACTGCCTGTTTTCACCCAAACACTGCAGCAGTGCAGCGTGGCTACCAATGCACTGCCTGTTATCACCCAAACCCTGCAGCAGTGCAGCCAGGGCACCAATGCATTGCCTGTTCTTACCTAAATTCTGCAGCAGTGCAGCCAGACCACCAATACACTGCCTATTATCACCCAAACCCTGCAGCAGTGCAGCCATGCCACCAATGCACTGCCTGTTATCAACTAAACTCTGCAGCAGTGCAGCCAGGCCACCAATGCACTGCCTATTATCACCCAAACTCTGCAGCAGTGCAGCATGGCTACCAATGCACTGTCTGTTATCACCCAAGCCCTGCAGCAGTGCAGCCAGACCAGCGACACACTGCCTGTTATCACCCAAACTCTGCAGCAGTGCAGCCAGACTACCAATGCACTGCCTCTTATCACCTAAACTCTGCATCAGTGCAATCAGGACATCAATGAAGTGCGTATTATCACCCAATCTCTGCAGCAATGCAGCCA
>NW_025209533.1:0-4510 GCF_004010195.1 Chiloscyllium plagiosum
CTTCATTCCTGAAGAAGGGCTTATGCCCGAAACGTCGATTCCCCTGTTCCCTGGATGCTGCCTGACCTGCAGTGCTTTTCCAGCAACACATTTTCAGCTCTGATCTCCAGCATCTGCAGACCTCACTTTCTCCTTTAGAGAGGTAGGGACTGGTGAAGGGGTTGGCGGAGTGTACAGTGATAAATGGGGCTGTAGCATGATATAAAGGTTGTAGTGATACGAATGGTTATTGAGATACAAATAGATGTAGCGGTTGGATGAGATGGTAGGGAAAGATACACGTAGAGAGTTTAAAAATGGAATTGTGCAATGTCTTAATGGAGAAAATATTTTAGAAATCTATGGAATAGACAAGCTATTTGGAGGAACTGAAGGAGTGAGACCTTGGACTGTCCAATCACAAGATTCTAGAGTGAGTATCATACAGCATAGAAGAGGCCCTTCGATTGATAGTGATAAAAAAGGAAAAGTCCTGCAGACACTGGACACTGGAAATCCCTCCTTCCTAACGTCTGGGGGCAAGGGCGAAATGTGGGAGAGGCGTTCTACAGACTCCTCAAGCAACAATGTACCGTAACGAAGCCTCACGTGTCAGATCAAACACAGACACGGAAACCTCCTGCTGACTCCCTTCCCTCAGCTGATGGATCAGTGTCCCTCTACATTGAACACTTGGAGGACGCACTGAAAGAGTGAATGAGCTGGAGAATGTATAATGGGTAGGCTATTTCAAAATCACCACCAAGAGGTGCTCAGCAGCAGGAAGCATTATTGATCGAAATGATCGGGTCCAAAAGAACATAGCTGCGAGACTGGGTCTGCACCGGATTGGGAGGGAACGACTGAAAGGCAGAAACATAAATGACCTCATCTTCACCACGGCTGCAGAGACATTGATCAACGACCAAATTGGGAACAATGACTATCGCACACAGTATTTCTGGAGACAAAGACCCATTGTGAATAGTGTGTGTGCGTGTGTACACGCATGAGCGCTCATGTGAGAGATACTATCACAATGCTGAACGGGACAGATTTCGAAGAGATCTAGAACTCAGCACTGGCCTGTGAGAGGTGTTTTGGGTCATTACCAACAGCAGCAGAATAGTACTCCAGCAAAATTTTCACTGTCACTACCTGGCATATGCTCCACTTTACCCTGACCATCAGACCAGCGGATAAACCCTTGTTCAATGGAGAATACAGGAGGGCTGGCCAAGAGCAGCACCAGGTACACCTCAAAATGAGGGGATGTTACCAAACAGGACAACATAATCACCAAATAGCATAAACAGCTAGCGACAGAGAGACTAACCAACAAATCTGACCTAATCTCCAAAGTCCTGTCACATGCAATCAGTTTGAATGGTGGTGTCAATCAAACTCACTGGAGGAGGAGGATCCCGACATATCACCTTCCTCAATGATGGAACAGCCCAACACAACAATAGAAAAGCTAAGGCTGAAACGACCACAACAATGTTCAGACAGAATTATCGATAGGATGATCTATTTTTGTCTCCTCCAGATGGCAGTCTTCGGCTAATTCGGCTGAGTCTGTGGTAATTTCAAATGGCTGGAGGGATGGGGAATGCAAAGGCTGTGGGCCCTGATAACATTCCATTCAAGTTGATGTTGCTGGGATACAGCACTGGCGTTTTTTGCTCTTCGCAGGGTCGGTGTGGACTGGGTGGGCCAAAGGGCCAGTTCCCATCCTGTAGGGAATCTAATCTAATGATAGTGGTCAGCATTGATGCTGAATGCTCTGGCTGCTAGACTGGTCTGTCGCAGGTTGTGGTGGAATCAATACAAGAAAACATATAATTGACCACATCCTCACCGATTTGCAGATACACCTCTCCATTTCAAATATCAGTAAGAATGGTCACTGCACAATGGGGAGCAAGGGCTACCTCAACACTTTGCAGACCCTCCTCAACATGATATGTAGCCCCTTGAGTACTGAATGGGACGGACTTTAAACAGATTGAATAATTAATGATGATGCATCCAGGAGGTGCAGAGGGCCATCGGCAGCAGTAGAACCATACTCTGTACAGCTCATACAGTCTGCAACCTCACAACCAGACATACCCCCCACTGTACAGTAACCATCACGGCCCGTCTGACCTCCCACTGTACAGTAATCATCACGGCCCGACATACCTCCCACTACACTGTAACCATCACGGCCCAACTTACCTCCCACTGTACAGTAACCATTACGGGCCGACATACCTCCCACTGTTCAGTAACCACTACGGCCCAACTGACCTCCCACTGTACAGTAACTATCACAGCCCTACATACCTCCCACTGCAGAGTAACCGTCACGGCCCAACATACCTCCCACTCTACAGGAGCCTTCAAGAGCGGCATGGTTGTTCAGTGTTTTGCACTGCTATCTCACAGCGCCAAGGTCCTGGGTTCGTTTCTGGCCTTGTGTGACTAACTGTGTGGAGTGTGCACATTGCCCCTGTGTCTGCATGGGTTTCCTCCCACAGTCCAAAGATGTGCAGGCCAGGTGAATTGGCCATGCTAAATTGCTAAGTGTTTTAGTCGTAGGGAAATGGGTGTTGATGGGTTACTCTTCGGAGGGTTGACGTGGACTGATTTGGCCAAAGGGCCTGTTTCCACACTCTAAGGAATCTAATCTACTCTCCAAGGTTCAAGTCAGGAATTTGATGGAATAATCGATTGTCTGAATGAGTCCAGCTCCAACCGTACTCTAGTATGGACTTACTAGCGACAGGCAACGCAGTTGCATGGGGAGGATCATGTCTCACAAACTTGATTGTTTATTTTGAGGAAGTGACAAAAGTGATTGATTAAGGCATAGGGCTGGATGTTGGCGGTTTGGACCTTAGCAAGGCCTTTGATATGGTTCCTTATGGTAGGCTCATGCAGAAGATGAAGAGAAATGGGATCAGCGGTCAGTTAGTAAGATGGATAGAGAACTGCTTGGCCATAGAAGACAGAGTAGTGGTGGAACAGTGTTTTTGTGACTGGAGATCTCTAAATAGATTGGCGGAGTTGCAGATTGTGAGGATGATTGCCGGAGAATACAGCAGGATACAGGTCAGCTGCTGACTTGGACAGAGAAAACATAGATGTAACTTTATCTGGACAATTGTGATGTGATGCATTTTAGAAGGTCTAATGCAGGAGAGAAGTATAAAGTGGATGGAAAAATTACTGGCCGTATCAACATCTGAAGGGATCTAGGTGTACAACACCACAGTTCCCTGAAAGGGGCAACACGGGTGGATAGGGTGATCAAGAAGACTGACGGCAAACTTGCAGACAGGCATCCGAGCATGCAGTATGAAAATTAGCAGGTCATATTGCAGCTGTAGAGAAACTTAGTTCGAGGTACATTTAGAATATTGTGTCCAGTTCTGGTTGCCACACGATGTTGAAGTGTTGGAGAGGGTATGGAAAAGTTTTACTTGCATGTTGTCTGGTTTTGAGGGTATTAGCCAGAAGGAGAAATTAAACATACATGGTTTGTTTGCACCTGGGCATCATTGGTTATGATAATACCTGATAGATATTTACAAAATTATCAGAGGCATAGATAGAAGGACAGTTAGATGCTTTTTCCCAGAGTAGAAATATCAATTACTCAGGACCTGAGGTTTTAGGTAAAAGGGAGAAAGTTCAGGAGCTTGATAGGTAAGGTTTATTTGCTGATCCAGACAGAATGTGAAAGTGCCTGGAATGCACTGATAGAGGGGAAGAAGCCAATATAGCAGCGTTTAAGAGAGATCTTGGCACAAGTATGAGAAAGTAGGGAATAGAATGACATCGAATGCATCGGAGCAAAAACTTTTGTTTTATCTTTGGAATGGCATCAAACGGGCTTGCTGGGCTAAAGGGCCTGTTCCTGAACTGGACTGTTCTTTAAGACAAGACTTGAGCGCGGGAGTCGCAAGATGGTCACTGAATGATTACTGCTGATCAACAGCCACATTATCCCCCCCACCCCCACCCCCATCAACTTGCAGCTTCATATCCTCCCCCACTGTGGGGAATCTCAAGATTGAGAATTTGACATGAAAGTCAGATCTGGTACCTGGTGACTCCATCTCGCCGCTCGCTCCTGCAGACTTCTGTCTTGGACACCTACGTCTTGGGGGAGACCGCATGAACAGAAGCTGCATGTACTCCACACCCACCAATACTGGCATCTGATACATGCCTACCTCACTATGCACATCTCCGACCCACTGACAGTACGCTTCTGCACTTCAATGCTGCAACTCAGGGTGCACTAACAACTCTCATTGCAATGATGCTGCAAGGACACTGTGCTCAAGGACACCCACCCAGCTCATGGGCTATCCCTCTGGGCTGCTCACTCCGTGTTTGTACACACTCAATGCTGCTGCAAGGACACTGTGCTCAGGAACACCCACCCAGCTCATGAATTGGCCCTCTGGGCTGCTCATTCCGTTTTTGTACACATTCACTTTGAGCGGTCTTGAATGCTCACAGAATTATTGCCTTG
>NW_025209533.1:6270-12246 GCF_004010195.1 Chiloscyllium plagiosum
ATCCCTCCAAACCCTTTCTATTCATATACCCATCCAAATGCCTCTTTAATGTTGCAATTGTACCAGCCTCCACCACATCCTCTAGCAGCTCATTCCATACACGCACCATCCTCTGCGTAAAAAGGTTGCCCCTTAGGTCTATTTTATATATTTCCCCTCTCACCCTAAACCTCTGTTTTCTAGTTCTGGACTGCCCGACCCCAGGGAAAAGACTGTCTATTTATCCTGGAGGAAGATAATGTCCCTGTCCTGCACCATGCCATCCACCAGAACCTCAGGGGCTCATCCACAAAGTGGGGACCTCAGTTTGCTACCTTTCCCAATCACCCGCCCCCCCCCCCCACACCCCCTCCCCTGATGTCATGTCCGGGGCAGTTTCGGATTGTCAATCCAAGAGTGTAATGACTTTTTAAAAATGGCATCTGTAGCAGGGAATCCGGTGCATTCTGGGACATCTGGACAGTGGGCAGTTTTTATACCTATAACAAATTGGAAAGTAATCATTGGGCTCGTATCAGATGAAAGAATGGACATAGAGGCAGGGCAGGTAGTTAATGAGGCAGATTCAGGATGTTATTATTATGAGAACATTCACTTAGACTTGGGGAGACAAACCCTCCATGAAACTGACAGAAATGAGATTGGCCAAGTCAAAAGATTCAGGCCCTTGTCTTGTGTAGATTTCGTCGTGCAAAATATTGTAAGTTATAAACTTAAAGTGAGAGAATACCTATAAAGGAGATTCACATCCTTAAAAGAAGCTTGGGAGAAAAATCCCCTGCCATGCTTGCTCATTGTTCATCAATTTCGGTTCCTCACTGAAATGAGACAAAGTGTCATAGACCTGCTGATATTGTAGCTTAGTTTATTATGAAGCAAGGGGCTGACTGAATACTTACAGATCGGAATTGCGAGGTAGGAAGAATGGACCCTTAGAATATCCCAAAGGAATCCAGGACTGTCAGCCTGAATTTCTGCAGGGAAAGCTGTATGTAATTAATCTGGCTGTTTGGTTTTCATGCAGAGAATCGTACAGTTAATGTGACTTACTTGATTTGATGAGCGAACACATAGCAGTCTGCTTAAAAATGGAAGCTAGGAGGTCCAGTTGAATGTACTAAGGAACCTGGAGAAGTGCAAGTCAAGTCATTTAGGGACAGCAATCAATAGAAAGAATACACAATAAATGAGTATACTGTCAGTGTGGACAGATCCAAGTACAAATAACTCCCTATTTCTCCCTTTTTTTTGCTTTGACAAAGGGTCAGTTGGATTCGAAATGTCAGCTCTTTTCTCTCCTTACAGATCTGCTAGATCTGTAGAGATTTTCCAGCATTTTCCCTTTTGGTTTCAGATTCCAGCATCCGCAGTAATTTGTTTTTACCCTGAAGGTAGCAGGCATCGCCAATAATCTAAATAAGGCAGCAAATGACATCATTTCCTCTGTCAGTTCAAGTGCAGAATGTAAGAGCAGGAAGCTTATACAAGAATTGTATAAATAATTAGTTCAGTCACAGCCTGTGTGCTGCATGCAGTTCTGGTCACTATATCACATGGAAGGATGGAATTAGAATGGAGAGTGTACAGGAAGAATGTGAGGATTGCAGATGCTGGAAATTAAAGTCAAAGGGTGTGGTGGGGGAAAAGCACAGTAGGTCAGGTAGCATCAGAGTGCCAGGGGAAATGACATTTCGAGGTGGTAGAGAAGAGATTTGTTATCCTGGGAAAGTGATAATGCAGTTATGAGGAAAGATTGAAGTGGAGGATGCTGACAGGAGATTTCATTAGCCTGCACATGTTGTCAAGGGCTTGGATACAGAGAGGGAGACTGTCTTGTTCTTATTGGAGAGTTCAGTTACCAGCAACCAATATTTAATGTAATATTAGAGAAATATTAGAGAAATTAGTTGAAATATTAGGGACGTAGTGAGGGAAGTTGTTATTCCACCCAGAGTAAGGCAGGGATCTGGAACATGCATGGAAGCGGAGTCGAGGCAGAAACACTGGAAAATTTAAAAAGTGTGCCTAGATCTGAACCGGAAGTCCTACAGTCTCTGTGGTACCATAACAATGATTGTTTTTTTTTAAAGGATGAAGCGGGTGGCACCTTCTTTTTAATCAGTGAGGACAATTTCGAGAGTAATCTCCTCTCTATTGTTGAAATTTCTGATATTTAGACAACATCTATAGAATCAATGCAAAGGGATCAGGGAGAGGACAGACAGGAGTAGTGTGTAAATTAATTAGCATCATAAAAGTACTGATCCCTGCCTTTATACACAATGCTCCCTGACTGTGGTGGTCTTTTTTTCCTTCTTGTATAAATGCTGAAAGTCTTTGATTATCCGGTTCTCAGTCTTGGTCACATTGCTGCCATATCTGTCTTGTTTCATTCTATTTGTTCGACTGTTTCATTGGCCTTGTTGAAAAAACAGGAAGGAATTTGGGGATGAGAGCAAGTATCAGAAACTATGACGAATGTAAATTTGGGAAAAGTTTACAGAGATAGGAAAGCGTGCGAAGACAGTGGGATATTACAGAGAAATGGATTGTTCTAGGGACTGAAGGGCATTACAAGGACAAAGATAGTTTTAGGTTTTGGTTGAAGTGAAAAGTGAGCTGGATCAGCCAGATCAATATTTTGTCTACCGTAAACTTGCAAAGAGAAACTCTCCACAAAACCTGATGAAAATGATATCCGTGTCTTCTGTATCAGAAAAATAATACAACGGATGTGGGAGATGGTGAGAGGGCTGAGTGGTGTTGGGAGAAGTGGTTAAGGCACACAAGGCCTACAGATGGAGCCCACACTGTGACAGGTGAACTGATCTGTCCTACTATAGTGATTCGGGTCAATGATGCAGACTGAATTCACACCAGATGAAACAAGATTTATTCTCATAAAATAATTTTCAATTGTAACATTTCAGGAAGTGAGAATTTAATCTTATCTGAGGCTCTGTTGAGTTGACCCTGGTCAAGTATTCCTACCTGGGAATTGCTGTCTTTCAGCAATCAGTTCTGTTGTAACAATATAAATTCGGAGTCACATGCAGATAGAGACACAGAATAGGTAAGTACATTCAGAACTGAACCAGCCCAGCGCATTAGATATTTATAGATACTCGCATCCATTCTGGAAATGAGTCCCACAATCAGATCAAGGAAAGCCCATGCTTCTTGACTTGCCTGAATGTTATCAGCTGCTCTCACCTATCCTGGAACTGATCCCCAAATACAATTTGGAAGATTACAGACTCTGCCCAGCCTCTGCAGGGTCAGCTGTTCGCATCTATTCTAGTATGGAGTCCCACAGTTAGAACAGGCAGATCCCAAATTCAATAATAGGCCCATACATTTTAAGTTTAATAGCATATTTTCCTCTTCTAACTATAGCTAAACAGGCAAACCACATATTATTTTCTCTGTGCCTACAAATATCAGTCTCTGCAACATCTCTCATGTTCTGTCACCCATCCTATCTCTGTGAATCCTCTACTTTCTACAAACAAGCAGTCATACATTTATGACATCCTCCAAACACAAAATCTACCCCTACTCCCGAAAAGCCATTCCCCCTCCTGGAGAAGGTCACAGACATACAGGCAGATGAAGTTTGTGAATGAGATTAGAGATAATAAGGACCTCATAGGTGAAGGGGTTTGAGACAGAGAGCTTGCAGAAGACAAAAGAAAACCTTGTATTGGCACTGCAGGAGAATAATAAGACGAGGTTCTCCTCAAAATAATGTGACTTTTCTTGGAAGATTTCATAGCGAGTATTGCTGTAGCGGGAGGAATTTCAGACACACTGATATTTGAAGGGGCTAATGAAGATTCAAGATACATAGAGGGTTCTTTTGATCTGGTGGCGATTACAGAAATAAGGAGAGCTTGAGGTGTTTCCACAGGTAGGGTGGGATTTAGAATGTGGAGGCTGCAGCGTTTGGGAGTTGTGTAGGGGCAGAAGGTGGTTACAGAATCGGCAGAGCTGTAGGGACACGAGGATTTTACACAGAAAATCACACATTGGTGCACGTTAGACAACAGGTAAAATTGTAGGGACTTGAGGAAGTTTAAGAGATGGGCAGATTTGTAAGGGACGGAGAAAGGTGCACTGAATAATGAACAGTGTAATGGCTGGAGGAGGTTATGGAGATCATGAGATTTGTCAGGGCGGGAGGGGTTAGTGACATTGGATCGACTGATGATTGTGTGAGCTGGAGGAGATTGTAAGGATTGGGGGCTTTCTATGTATCGGAGTAATTAAAGACAAAGGGAGCGCTGTCAGGCCTTGAGAATTATTACAGAGAGAGGGAGTATTTAGAGGAGATTGCAGAGAAAGAAGGTTTATAAAATGGCCTGTACTAGTTACAGAGATAAGGAGGGGTGCTGTGACGGATGGATGTTTCAGAGGTAAGAATGGATCGCACTGGATCAATGAGGTTATGGAGACACAGTATTGTTAGAGTTACAGAACTCTTGAGACCGCACCAAACCACACAGACGTCTTAAGGCACAGAAGTGTATCATTTGACCCATGATGTTTGCACCAGCTCTTCATCTGAGTTCGTTACAGAGTATTGATCTCCTACTTGCCCCCATACCGTTACACATTTCTTTTAGTCGCAATAATCATCCAATCCCCTCTTGAACATGTCCATTGAACATCCATTTCCAACACATCCAAGTGTATCCTGACTACTCAACAAATGAAAAGGTTCTTACTTCAATCAGATTTCTCCTGTTGTACATAACGTGGAATTTGTGCCCTCTCATTTCCCCTCCTTTTGGGAGAAGGTACAGTTTTATCCAATCTCATCTATTCGGTCTGCCTATGAGTTTGAAAAATTGCATCCGATCTCCTCTTTGCCACCTTCACTTCAGTGAGAATAGTTGCAATATTTTCAGTCTGACTTCATAACTGATCTGGAAATACTCTTTTAGATCAGTTCTTCATCCTTTCCAATGTGTTCATATCAGTCCTATCATGTGACAACCACGAATGTATACAATACTCTCCAGTTGAGGTGGAATGTGTTTGATGCAAATTCAACATCACCTCCTTACTCTTGCACTATTTATTCAGACAGGAACACTCTATGCTTTGCCTATGTTTAATATCCTACAAACTTCATTGATCTTTGCACATCCTCTGCTCCTGTATTCCTGCCTATTTTATATTGTCTTTTAATGTTCTTGTTGAAAGTTTGCATTGTCTTATGATTCAATGTGCCAAACTTCATCAATCACATGCATTCCCTTATCGCTCTGTAGCTGACTGAGATTCTTTATTATACTGATTGAGACTTTCAATTATTACTGATATTTCAGCCTTCAGCCCTAATTCCATGGAAGAAAATGCCATTTTGCAGCAAGTTAAAGCAAGTAACTGTTTATTATCAGCAAATTAACTTCCATTTTCTTCTGTGAAACCTCACAGCGTCACCGTCTCTGTGCCTCCCAGGGGCGTGTAATCCACCAGCTCCGACTCCACTCTGCTCCCTCACAGCGTCACCGTCTCTGTGACTCCCAGTATGACTAGGCCTCGATCTTCAGTTCTGATTTATTTCCTCACACTTTGGTGCCTCTAACTCCCCGGTGTGAGTGAGCCTCAAGCTCCTGCTCAAAATTTCTCCATCACACGGCCACTCCCTCTGTGACTCCGTGTTGATTTTCAGCCTCCTGCTCTGCTGAATTATATTCCCCTGCTTTGTCTTGCTCGCTGTCAGGTTCTCTCCCTTTGTGACTCCCAGGTAATTGTACTCCTCAAACCTGAGCTGAGATTTATAATATCCCATTCGGCACTGCTCCCTCACAGGATTGCTGTTGTGCCTGGAAGACAGTGAAAAAGAGGAGGATTAGAAGGGTCAGAGGGTGTTACAGTAATTGAGCGAGCTGTCGGGGATGAAACAGGTTATCTGGAGAAGTAGGCAGACGTGCAGTGCTTAAAGCAGGTTACTGGAAGATACAGGGA
>NW_025209533.1:12786-16942 GCF_004010195.1 Chiloscyllium plagiosum
CCCCTCCTCCAAGTCCCTCCTCCCTACCTTTTATCTTCTCCTGCTGAACACTCTCTGCTCATTCCTGAAGAAGGGCCTGTGCCCGAAACGTCGAATCTCCTGTTCCCTTGATGCTGCCTGACCTGCTGTGCTGTTCCAGCAATAAAGTTTCAACTATCTGGAGAAGTAGGCAGACGTGCAGTGCCTGAAGCAGGTTACTGGAAGATACAGGGAAATTTACAGGAACTGAATAAGGCAAAGGAAATAGAGAGTTAATAGCTTGTTTTGGACGGAGCTTTGTCGAGTCTAAAGGGCTTTTTAGTGAACTGCTTAGAGAGATAGAAAGACTTCAACGAATGCAAATTGACAGCCAGGAAGCATTTTAAGGTACTGAACACTGCTGGATGTTACAGAGTTAGGAGACTTATAATAACTGGGGGGATATAGATCATTGGAGCACTGGTGGTATTCAAGGACCCGCAGGATATGAGGAGGTGCAGAGAATGGGAGCATTCCGAAATGGTGGGATTGTAGGGGCTGGACGAGGTGAGGTGGATAAGGAGGGTGAAAAGTGTGAATTAAACACATCCAGCCACTGTAATTCATAGAGATTTAAGGAGGGGAACCTGTGTTGTAATTTGTAACAGTGATATGGAGGGACACAGATACTGAGAGGTTACAAATTTAAAAAGGAAGAGTTGAATGGCGATCAGAAGTTTAAACAGGAATAAAAACAATTTGCAAGATCAACATTGCAGACGGGAATGGAGGGGGTGAGATATTGTGAGGAACTATAAGAGTTGTACGTAGAGGAGTATGTCACCCATAAAAGGGAGAGCTGCATTGTCTGTACGCAGTTACAGTGGCACATGTGGGATACGCTACAGACATGAGGAGTGTTTAGATTAGATTAGATTACTTACAGTGTGGAAATAGGCCCTTCGGCCCAACAAGTCCACACCGCCCCGCCGAAGCGCAACCCACCCATACCCCTACATTTACCCCTTACCTAACACTACAGGCAATTTAGCATGGCCAATTCACCTGACCTGCACATCTTTGGACTGTGGGAGGAAACCGGAGCACCCGGAGGAAACCCACGCAGACACGGGGAGAATGTGCAAACTCCATACAGTCAGTCACCTGAGGTGGGAATTGAACCCGGGTCTCTGGCGCTGCGAGGCAGCAGTGCGAACCACTGTGCCACCGTGCCGCCCCGAAGGGGCGCCTGCTGGAGGGTACACAGATAACAACAGTTCTAACGGCTGGTGCAGTCACTCAAGAAGGCAGCTCACCACCATCTTCTCAGTGACAACACAAAATTAATTTAAAAAATGCTGACTCAGCCAACAATGCACAAATCCATGAATGAATGAAGGAAGGAATTTGTAGAAAAATCAATAAGCAGCACTGAGGTCACTCAGGAAGGCGCTTTCAGCAGCCCTTCACAAACCCGGAACCACTATTCCCTGGAAGGACAGGAGCGACAGGTGCACGGGAACACCAGAATTTCCAAAGGAGCCCTCCAATTCACGTTCCATCCTCCCAGCAATGTGTCTGTCCTTACACCCAAACGACTGCAATGGGTCAGGAAGACAGCTGACCACCACCTTCTCCAGGGAATTATAGATGGGAAGGTAACGATGGCCGAGCAAGTGATGACCACGGTACATCATTGAATTTTCAAAAAGGGAAATTCACAGACTGTTCATGTTCTCTTTGCTTCCTCCATACAACCCACATTCCCAGCTAATTTTGTTTCACCAACAAATGTGGAGCATTAGATTTTGTCCGACCATCAAACACATCAAATCCATTTGAATTTAGTTGGATGTTAAGCACTAATCCATTTTCTTCCACTTAATTTTCTGTCCATTAAAGAATTTCCAATCCATGCCAGTACATTCCCTCCGATCCCAAATGTGCCAATATTGCTTATCCACCTCTTCAGTGAGACCTTGCTAAAAGGTTTCTGAAAATCCCAATAAACCATTCCTCACTTTTAACTACTCTGCTGTCTACAGCCAGAGAGGAAAACAAAGCCTGCAGTGATTATGAAATGACATCTTGCTTTCAGAACAACACGCTGGCACTGTCAGAAGATAGCGAGCAGACATAAAGGAGTCAGCCAGTGACAAGTGGAGTTCCACAGGGGTAAGCTTTGGGACCACACTGAACATGCTGTACATGAACAGTCTGGACAAAGGATGTGAGGGGGTACGGGAAACAGATTTCCCAGAAAGATCCCAGAGATGAAATGCTTGTCACATGGGGAGCAGTTGGAGATTCTGGGTCGACACTCGATGAAGTTTAGGCAGCGGTGGCAGACTCTGATTCAAACGTACAGAATACCGAGGGACCTGGATAGAGTGGACGTGGGGAAGATGGTTCCATGATTCGGAGAGACTCGGGCCCAAGAGAGAGCTTCAGAGTGAAGGGACGCCCCTTTAGAATGGAGACGTGGAGCAATTTATTCAGCCAGAGGGCGATAATCTGGGGAGCTCACTGCCTACGGGGGGCTATGGATCAGAAGTAATTCAGTATATTAACTCAGAGATAGATAGGTTCTTGTCAGGTGTGTTGTGCTGGAAAAGACCTGCATGTCAGGCAGCATCAGAGGAACAGGAAAATCGACATTTCTGACAAAAGCACTTCATCGGGAAAGGACTAATGAAGGGCTTTTGCCCGAAACATTGATTCTCTTTCTCCCAAGATGCTGCCTGACCTGCTGTCCTTTTCCAGCACCACACTCTGAACTCTAACCTCCAGCATCTGCAGCCCTCACTTTCGCCTGATAGATAGGTTCTCAATGAATAAGGGGATGAAGGGTGACAGGGACTAGGTAAGAGAAACAATTCCACCAACATCAAATAGTGAAATAGACTCGATGGTCCAAGTGGTCTCCTTCTATATATGATCACAGAAACCCGACAGTGTGGACAATGTCCCATGGCCACCTCAACTAACCTGCACATCTTTGGACTGTTGGAGGAAACAGGAATAACTGGAAGAAACCCACACAGACACAGGGAGATCTCCACACTGCCAATCGCCCGAGGCTGGAATCGAAGCCTGATTCCTGTTGCTGTGAGGTAGCAGTGCTAACCACTGAGCCACTGCGCTGCTTACAGGACATGCTTATTCATTTGCTTTTGAATTGTGCAGTTATCATTTCTGCCATATCGTTTACCATACATTCCAACACTTTCCTGATTATTACCGTCACCTCTTGGTTTCAAATAGACTGCAGAAAGCTACATCGCAAAGTATCTTGGAAATTCTTGTCTATAAATCTCAGAACAGTGGTTTACGAGGCAAGCAGGTCATAGAAAGTGTAAATGCAATGTTGAGGTTGATTACAAAGGGAATGGAGAATAACCATAGGGAAGGCTTGTAATAGCTTTAGAAGGTTCCAGTCAGCTCACAATGAAAATAATGTGAACAGATGTGGTCCCCTATCCAGTGGGAAATGTTCTTGCATTGGATGCAGTCCAGCGAATGTTTGACAGACTGTCCCTCAAAATGGAGGGATATTGATGAGAAAATGCGGAGAAGGTTGAATTTGAACTCTTGATAATCTAGAAAATTAGGCAAATTTACTGATACATCGAAGATTCTTTCGTCTTCTTACTGAATCTGTACTGAGACATTGCTTCCCTGAGAAAGGATCTGTAACCGGAGATAAAGGCGAATGTCGGCACTCGGGAAGCTTACTGAGAAGATCAGGGTGGTAGAGACTGGAGGATGTTACAGAGTTGGGGTGGTTTGAGGTCACTGTTGGTAGTTAGAGATCAGACAGGTTGTTGGGATGACAAATGTCACAGAGAGGTACAGGGTTATCAGTCCTGAAGGAGTTACAAAGATAGGGAGGGTGGTACTTGGAGCTGTAGGGAGAGTTGTAGGGCCTCTGCAATACACTGATAAGGATGTTCGTTCGCTCTGCAGGCGTTTACTGAGTTAGGAAGGATCAAAGGGGCTAGATCAACTCAGAGCCAGGAAAAATTGTAAGGATTGGAGGAGCCACAGATACTAAGGGTTGTAAAGCTGCAGGAGTTCAGAGAGTTAGTGAGAGCTGTGAAAACAGGTTTGCAGCATTTCCATCCATTACACGATGTGGAATGCTGTTACAGAGGAGGTGACAGAAATCGAGAAGTTTGTAGATGTTGGAAGATATTAC
>NW_025209534.1:0-7286 GCF_004010195.1 Chiloscyllium plagiosum
ATTAACGAACACACTGTCTTGACCATTCACAGGTCACATGATTAGTATTGACTATCCTCAAGCCACAGGATTGTTCACACACAGTATTAACCATCGTCAGGCCATAGGATTATTCACACACAGTGAAGACCATACTCCGGCCACAGGATTGTTCACACACAGTATTGACCATCGTCAGGCCACAGGATTATTCACACACAGTGAAGACCATACTCCGGCCACAGGATTGTTCACACACAGTGAAGACCATACTCCGGCCACAGGATTGTTCACACACAGTATTGACCATCGTCAGGCCACAGGATTATTCACACACAGTATTTACGATTCACAGGACATAGGGTTATTTACACACAGTATTGACTGCCCTCAGGCCACAGGATTATTCACACTCTGTGTTGAGTATTCACAGTATACAGGATTATTCACACACAGTACTGAACTACCTCAGGCAACAGGATTAATTACACAAAGTTTTGACCATCCTCTGGCCAATGATTCTTCGCACACAGTATTGACCATCCTCAGGCCAAGGGTTATTCACACACAGTATTGACTATTCACAGGCCAGAGGATCATTCACAAACTGTGTTGACCAATCTCAAGCCACAGGTATTCACACACAATATTCAACATTCTGAGCCCACACGATTATGCACACACAGTATTGACCAGCATGCGGCCACAAGATTATTCTCACACAGTATGGACCATCCTCAGGCCACAAGATTATTCTCACACAGTATGGACCATCCTCAGGCCACAGGATTATTCTCACATAATATTGATCTTTCTCAGGCAACAGGATTATTCACACACAGTATTGAACATTCTCAAGCCGCAGGATTATTTACACACAGAACTGACCAACCGCAGACCACAGGATTATTCTCACACAGTATTGACCATCCTCTGGCCACAGGATTATTCACATACCATATTGTCCATCCACATGCCAAGGGTATTCACACACAGTACTGGCCACACAAAGTGAGAGCGTTAGAGGTGCTCGGAGGAGCAAACAGAGATGTGGAGGGTTGTTGTGATTGGAAAAGGGTCTGAAAAGGATTTGACACTGACAGGGTGGACTGTAGTTATTGTGAAAACCTACAGAAATAGTGATGATTGTACTGAGTGCAGGATGGGATTATTGAGATTTGGCATGTTATCAAGACTGGAGCAATTTACAAATAGGAAGAATCATCAGTATTGGAGTAGGGATCAAATTCATAGTGGGATTGTGGGCGGGGTTAAGGTTACAGAAATAAGAACTTTTCTGGGAATTACAAGCACTCAAGGCCCTGGCACAGATGAGTTGGACCGAAAGGTATGTTTCCTTGCTGAATGACTCCATCCCATGACAAAAGTCAGCGTGATTGGGGGAAATATAGAACAGAAAGATCCCAGGATTTGAAATCATCTACTTGGAGGAAGCCTGCTTTCCCCTCTGTTGGACTGATCCTCACTAAGACAGCACAGGCCTGGATTGATAACTGTTAACTTCCTATATTGACATAGGAAGGCTCAATACAGCAGAGATGAAAGTAAACAAGAGAGTGGGGATTGAACCTGGGACTATCACACTCTGTATTCACCCTTCAACTCTGTATCTATGTCATGTCCTCCATACCAAAGATCGATCACTGAAATGCTCTCTGCTCTGTTCACTGTGAGTGGTCCTATCTTGCTGCAGGATTTCTTGAAGGCTCCAGGTCTCCCTTCCCTCTGAATGAAATGTATCTCAATCTGCTTTGGGAGGTAAGGGAGGAGATTGCTGGGGCCCTGGTGGATATATTTAATACATTGCTGACCACGGATGAAATGCCGAATGACGGGAGGATAGCAAATGTGGTTCCTTTGTTCAAGAAGGGAAGCAGGGATAGGCCAGGAAATTACAGAGCAGATAGGTCACCCCATTAGAGGAACGATGTGTCGGATTTGGAAAGGGTTCAGTGGAGATTTACTAGGATGTTACCTGGTAATGGAGGGAATGTGATATGAGGAACTTGAAGCTGTTTTTATTCGAGAGAAGATGTTTGAGATGAATTAATTGAGACATTAAGATAATCAGAAAGTGAAATGGATTAGACAGTGAGAGCCTTTTCCCTCAGATGGCAATTTGAGGGGGGATAGCTTTAAATTGAGGGGTGAAAGATATATGACAGAGGTCAGAGATAGTTTCTTTACTCAGAGTAGTAGGGGCTTGGAACAAACTGCCTGCAACAGGAGTCGATCTGCTAACCTTAAGGGCATTTATACGGTCATTGGATAGTCACATGGACAAGAATGGAATAGTGTTGGCTACTTGGGCTTCACATTGGTTCCACAGGTTGGCGCAACATCGAGAGCCGAATGGCCTGTTCTGTGCCGCCATGTTCTACGTTCTGGAGGGAATAAATATAAGGCGAGAGGGGAAAGACTTAAAAGGGATTGGAGGAGAACATTTTTCACACAGAGGATGGTGAGGTGGTAGAGAAAAGTACAATAACATGTAAAAAAGATTTGGGCAGAAACATGGAGAGGAGAAGGTTTGAAGGGATTTGGGTCAAATGCAGGAAAACGCGACTCGGTCAGGGACTCTGGTCAATATGGACTAGTTGGATCGAAGGAACTATTTTTGTGCTGCATCACTCAGTCTCCTCCTCCAATAACTGGAGACAACCGAGATAAGGCATGTTGTAGACACTGAAGCAAGTTACAGCGATAGGGATAGTAATCTGGAATGCAGTACGTTTCAAATACGTGAAGTGACTATTGGGATAGGAGGAGGTTACAGAGATATGAACTGTTATCGGAGTTAAAAACTATTGAAGACACCGGTCCACAAGACATGGCATAGGTGCAGTGTTGGGGTGTAGCAAGTTTTAGTACAACAGAACTTAAAAGTAGGGGGTGGGGATTGTGCGTGGGGTGGGCCTATACTGTATTCCCCCTCCAGATCTGTATCGATGTCATGTCTTGTTAACAGAGGTTTGGAGCCTTCTCATTCCTCTCTTCTCAGTTATCGAGACTGGATGAAGTTATCAATACTGAGGGTTGCAGAGTTAGTAAGAACTCTTCAGACTGGCCAAGGTTACAGGTAGAGAGAGTTGATGGGACTGGAAGAGGTGACAGTCCTCAATAGGATGGTACACATTCACGGATGATTTTAGTGACTGCAGGAGGTTACAGAGTTAAGAAGGCTAGTAGTGATGGGAGGAGGTCACAGAGATAGATAAGATTGCAGAGATTGGCCAAGGTTACAGATCTGGGGAACGGTCACGTGGCTTCATAATTTACACAAAGGGAGGATGGGCAGGAAAGACTGTGGGAGCTGGAGAGGTTTATACAGATAAGGAGGTTTATAGGGATGGTAGAAGGTTCATGGGAGTGAGGTGCTGTAGGATAGGATGGAGGAGTGCTGTGGGGTCTGGAGAAGTTTGCAGTGATATCATATGATGGAAAGGCTTGAGGAAGGTACACAGATGGGGCGATTGCTAAGGGCTGGAGGATATTAAAGAGACAGGGTGGGCTGTAGGTACTGGAAATTTTGACAGAGATAAGGATAAGGTAGTGTTTGGGGATAATGACCATAATTCTGTACGTTTTGAAGTCATGATGGAAAGAGCTAAGGATCATGCAGAAGTTTGGGGAATGCTACTTATCATTTCATTATCACTATCACTGATCTTTATTACTAGCATTAGACAGGATTTGAAAAATATAGACTCAGGGGAACTATTTGCAGTCGAGCCTACAATTGGAAAGAGGGAGTATTTTCAAGTAATACAGTGAGACTTCAGGGCCAGCGTGTACCATGAACAGTGAATGACAAAGGCACCAAGTTCAGGGAATACTGATCAAGTGATATTGTGAGTTTGGTAAAGAAAATACAGTGCAATAAAACCAGGTGAAGCCCTTCAACAACTATAGAGAGTGCAAGGGGGTCCTTAAAAATGAGGGGCACTCAATAGGCCATGAAACCTCCTTGGTAGACACTAGTAAGGAAAAGCTACAAGATATTTTATGATGAGAGTCAGAGTAAGAAGATTCCCAGCTAAAGAGTGCGGCCTGTTGGAAACCAAAGGGACGATCTGCGCATGGAGCCAGAGGAAGTAGCGGAGGTCTTCAATGTATGCTTCCCATCTGTATTCACACAGGAGAAAGACACTGTAGCCGGGGATTTCAGTCGGGATGGTGAGACTCGAGAACATGTTAAGATCAATAAAGAGGTATTAAATGCTTTCACAGGCATAAAGGGGGAGAAATCCCCAGTGCCCAATGAAATGTATTGCAGGCTGCAGTGGGAGGTAAGGGAGGAGATTGCTGGGGCCCTTTTGGATCTCTTTAATACTTTGCTGGCCACAGGGATATTGGGTAAAAATTGGGAACAATTCTCAGGGACAAGATGTATCAACATTGAAAAGGAAGGAATAGATTCAGGACAGATTTTGTAAAGGAAAATCCTGCCTGATGAATTCAATTGAGTTTTTTTGAAAAGTTATCAAAAAATATTTATGAGCGCAGTGCAGACTATGTGGTTATCATGGCGTTCGGTAAGGCCTTTGACAAGGTCTCAGTCAATATGTAAAGGCCCAACTGGAGAAAGGAGTGAAACCTGACCTCCCCTTGGGAAACAAGGTAGGGAATAGGACTGAGGTGTTAGTGCGGGAGCACTTTGGCAAAGTGACCACAATTCTATTAGTTTGAAAATAGCTTTGCTGAAAGACAGGCCTGGTCCAAAAGTTAAAGTTATAAAATGTGGCAAGACAAATCTTGATAGTATTAGACATGAACTTTTTAAAAAGTTGATTAGAGAGTCTATTTTCAGGTAAAGCGAATTCTGACAATTGGGAATATTTTAAATGTGAGATAAAAGGACCGTTCAGCACCAGCATGTTCCTGTTTGTGTGCAGCTCAATGCTGACAGCTTTCAGAAACACTGGCTGTCGACTGAGACTCTGGTCAAGGAAAAGGGGGCACATGTCAGGTATAGCCAGCTGGATCAAGGGAATCCCTGAGGAGCATAGGGGCTGTAGGAATACTCTTTGGATGGAAATCAAGAATGCAGAAAGGGGACATGAAATAAAAGTGTATTAAGAACAAAAGAGGAGCTAGGGACAAAACCAGTATTCTTAATGATCAACAAATCCAACGATGTGTGAAACTACAAGATCCTAAACAAATATTTCACTTTGGAGCTTACTGTGGATAAGGCCTGGGGCGCTCAGGGACCTAAACATTGTTTGGCCAGAACACTATTGGAATATTGTGTGCAATTCTGGTTTCAATGCCATCGGAAGGATGTTGTGGAACTTGAAAAGGTTTCAGAAGAAATGAATAAGGATGTTGCCAGGGTTGGAGGGTTTGCGCTACAGGGAAAAGCTGAATAGACTGGGATTATTTTCACTTTAACATGGGACGCTGAGGAGTTATCTTATAAAGGTTTCTTAAAATCATGATGAGCATGGATAGGGTCAATAGATAAGGACTTTCTCCGGTCGTGGGGGGGTGGGGGGTGAGTCCAAACCTACAAGACATAGCTTTAAGGTGAGAGGAAAAGATTTAGAAGGGACCAAAGGGACAGCTGTTTCCTGCAGAGGTTGGTATATGTATGATATAAACTTCCAGAAGAAATGGTGGAGGCTGACAGAAATATATTTAGCAGGCATCTGGATGTGTACATAAATAGCAGGATTTTAGAGGGATATTGGCAAAGTTCTGGCAAATGGGATGAAAAACGTCCTGGAGGAGTTGGACCAAAGGGTCAGTTTCCGTGCTGTACATCTCGATGACTCCATGTCTTGAAATGAGTCCACATTATAGAAGAGGCGGTGTTGGAAGTTTTAAAACATAGAGGTAAATAAATCCCGAGGATCTGATCAAGTGTATCTCAGAACATTGTGGGAAGCTGGGGAAGAAATTGTAGAGGCCTGAGCAGTAATATTTGTGGCATTTTGGGCAGTGATGGAGGTTTTCTGAGATTTCAAAGGGATATTGATGAAATGAGTGAATGGCTGAAAAACTGCAGATGGAGTTCAATTCGGGGAAATGCGAGGTAATGCATTTAGGTTACAACAAACAAGGGTCGAGCTTTCACAATTAATGGTAGTGTCTTCAGTAGTGTTGTACGCCTTGGGGTTCAGGTACGTAGTTCTTTGAAGTTTGCCACAAGGAGAGACAGGATGGTTATAAATGGTACTTGCTTTCATTGTTCAGTCATTCGCGTTTAAGAGTTTGGGAAATCATGTGTAGATTGTACAGGACATTGGTAAGGCCTGTTCTGGAATACTCTGCTCAGTTATAGGAAGGATATTAAGCTGGAGAGGGTTCGGATCACATTTACCAGGATGGTGATGGGTATAGAAGGTTTCAGTTATGAAGGAAGGTTGTACAGTCTGGGACATTTTTCACTTGAGCCTGGAGGTTGAGAGGTGAGCGTATAGAAATTATAAAATAATGAGGGGTATAGATAGAGTTAACGTGACTTGTGTTTTCCCAACAGCAGGTCATTTTAGAATGAGGGACTACATTTCTTAAAGGTTAGAAGGGAGAGATTTAAAATCAGAAAACATAAGGAGCAAACTGTTACAGAGTGTGTTTTGTGTGTGGAATGAAATTCCCAAGGAAGGGGTAAACGTGTGTACAATTACAATGCTTGAAATATTAGTACAGGAATAGGAAAGGTTTGAAGGGATGTGATCCAGGAACAGGCAGGAGGGATGAGGTTTGTTTAAGATTATGGTCGGCATCAACCGAATAGTCAGTTTCCATGCTTTATGACTGCCTGACTATGAAAATAATGTTGTGGCCTTATTTAAGAAAGACTACAAGGGGAAGCCAAGGAACTGCAGACTGAGGAGAGCGAAATCAAGGATGGGTAAGGTGTTGGAGATCATTCTGAGACGTAGGATTTATATGCATTTGGAAAGATAAGAACTGATTACAGAAAGTTAGAGTGGCTTTGTGCGCGGGAATACATGTCTCACAAACTTGTCTGAGTTTGTTGAAGATGTGACCAAGAAAATAGATGGAAGCAGAGCAATAGACGTTGTTTCTGGCTTCAGCAAGGCCTTTGACAGGGTTGAGCAGGGTACACTGGTTAGTAAGGTTAGATCACATGGGATCAGGGAGAGCGAGCCAACTGGATACACAATGGGTTTGATAGGAGGAGGTAGAGGGTTGTTGTTCAGACTGGAGGCCTCTGACCAGCAGTGTGCTGTAAGGATTGGTGCTGGGGCCACTGATGTGCATCATTTATACAGAGGATCTGGGTAAAAATATAGGAGTCACTGTTAGTATGTTTG